>NC_069502.1:273734713-273934713 GCF_027579735.1 Bombina bombina | reverse complement strand
TGATTTTTCTGATTCAGGGAAGATACTTCAATCTGATTCTGATATGTCTACATTTAAATTTAAGCTTGAACACCTCCGCGTTTAGCTCAGGGAGGTTTTAGCAACTCTGGACAACTGTGACACTATTGTAGTCCCAGAGAAATTATGTAGATTGGATAAATACTATGAAGTACCTACTTACACTGATGTTTTTCCAATCCCTAAAAGGTTTTCGGAAATTATTACTAAGGAATGGGATAGACCAGGTGTACCATTCTCTCCCCCTCCTGTTTTTAAAAAGATGTTTCCTATAGACGCCGCTACACAGGACTTATGACAGACGGTCCCTAAGGTGGAGGGAGCAGTTTCTACTCTAGCTAAGCGTACCACTATCCCTATCGAGGACAGTTGTGCTTTTCTAGATCCAATGGATAAAAAATTAGAGGGTTACCTTAAGAAAATTTTTATTCAACAAGGTTTTATTCTCCAGCCTCTTGCATGCATTGCCCCAGTCACTGCTGCCGCGTCTTTCTGGTTTGGGTCCCTAGAGGAGGCTCTACAGGTTGAAACCCCGTTGGAAGATATTATTGACAAGCTTAGGGCCCTTAAGCTAGCCAATTCATTTGTTTCTGACGCCGTTGTTCATTTAACCAAGCTAACGGCTAAAATTTCAGGTTTTGCTATTCAGGTGCGTAGGGCGCTATGGCTTAAATCCTGGTCAGCTGACGTGACTTCAAAGTCTAAACTTCTCAACATTCCCTTCAAAGGACAGATCCTATTCGGGCCTGGACTGAAGGAGATCATTTCTGACATCACTGGAGGAAAAGATCACGCCCTTTCTCAAGACAGGTCCAACAAATTAAGGACCAAACAGTCTAGTTTTCGGCCCTTTCGAAACTTCAAGAGTGGCGCAGCTTCAACTTCCTCTAACACAAAACAAGAGGGAACTTTTGCCCAGTCTAAGCCGGTCTAGAGACCTAGCCAGGCTTGGAATAAGGGGAAACAGGCCAAGAAGCCTGCTGCTGCCTCTAAGACAGCATGAAGGAGCAGCCCCCGATCCGGAAACGGATCTAGTAGGGGGCAGACTCTCTCTCTTCGCCCAGGCTTGGGCAAGAGATGTCCAGGATCCCTGGTCATTGGAAATTGTGTCCAAGGGCTATCTTCTGGAATTCAAAACCTCTCCCCCAAAAGGGAGATTTCATCTCTCACTTTTATCTGCAAACCAGATAAAGAGGGAAGCATTCTTACATTGTGTTCAAGACCTCCTAGTTATGGGGGTGATCCACCCAGTTCCGCAGGAGGAACAGGGACAGGGCTTTAATTCAAATCTGTTTGTTGTTCCCAAGAAAGAGGGAACATTCAGACCAATCTTAGATCTCAAGATCTTAAACAAATTTCTCAGAGTCCCATCCTTCAAGATGGAGACTATTCGAACCATCCTTCCTATGATCCAGGAGGGTCAATATAGGCACTACCAGTTTGTGGCTCTTCCCTTCGGGTTGGCCACGGCACCAAGAATCTTTACAAAGGTTCTAGGGTCCCTTCTAGCGGTCCTAAGGCCGCGGGCTATAGCAGTAGCCCCTTACTCAGAAGACATTCTGATACAGGCGTCGACTTTTCAAGTTGCCAGGTCTCACACGGACATTGTTCTGGCATTTCTGAGGTTGCATGGGTGGAAAGTGAACGAAGAAAAAAGTTCTCTATCCCCTCTCACAAGAGTTTCCTTCCTAGGAACTCTGATAGATTCTGTAGAAATGAAGATTTACCTGACAGAGGCCAGGTTATCAAAACTTCTAAATTCCTGCCGTGTTCTTTATTCTACTTCTCGCCCTTCAGTGGTTCAGTGTATGGAAGTAATCGGCTTAATGGTAGCGGCAATGGACATAGTGCCGTTTGCCCGCCTACATCTCAGACCGCTGCAACTCTGCATGCTCAGTCAGTGGAATGGGGATTACACAGATTTGTCCCCTCTTCTAAATCTGGATCAAGAGACCAGGGATTCTCTTCTCTGGTGGTTATCTCGGGTCCATCTGTCCAAGGGTATGACCTTCCGCAGGCCAGATTGGACAATAGTAACGACAGATGCCAGCCTTCTGGGCTGGGGTGCAGTCTGGAACTCCCTGAAGGCTCAGGGGTTGTGGACTCAGGAGGAGACACTCCTTCCGATAAACATTCTGGAACTAAGAGCGATATTCAATGCTCTTCAGGCTTGGCCTCGGCTAGCTGCAGTCAGGTTCATCAGATTTCAGTCGGACAACATCACGACTGTAGCTTACATCAACCATCAAGGGGAAACAAGGAGTTCCCTAGCAATGTTGGAGGTTTCAAAAATAATTCTATGGGCAGAGGTTCACTCTTGCCATCTATCAGCTATCCATATCCCAGGAGTAGAGACCTGGGAGGCAGGTTTTCTAAGTCAACAGACTTTTCATCCGGGGGAGTGGGAACTCCATCCGGAGGTGTTTGCACAGTTGATTCAACTTTGGGGCAAACCAGAACTGGATCTCATGGCGTCTCGTCAGAACGCCAAGCTTCCTTGTTACGGGTTCAGGTCCAGGGATCCCAAGGCAGCACTGATAGATGCTCTAGCAGCGCCTTGGTCTTTCAACCTGGCTTATGTGTTTCCACCGTTTCCTCTGCTCCCTCGTCTGATTGCCAAGATCAAGCAGGAGAGAGCTTCAGTGATTTTGATAGCTCCTGCGTGGCCACGCAGGACTTGGTACGCAGATCTGGTGGACATGTCATTCTTTCCACCTTGGACTCTGCCGCTGAGGCAGGACCTTCTACTTCAAGGTCCCTTCAAACATCCAAATCTAATTTCTCTGCGTCTGACTGCTTGGAGATTGAACGCTTGATTTTGTCAAAACGTGGTTTTTCCGAGTCGGTCATTAATACCTTAATTGAGGCTCGAAAGCCTGTCACCAGGAAAATCTATCATAAGATATGGTGTAAATATCTTCATTGGTGTGAATCCAAGGGTTACTCATGGAGTAAAGTCAGGATTCCCAATATATTGTCTTTTCTCCAAGAAGTATTGGAGAAGGGATTGTCAGCTAGTTCCTTAAAGGGACAGATTTCTGCTCTTTCTATTCTTTTGCACAAGCGTCTGGCGGATGTTCCAGACGTTCAGGCGTTTTGTCAGGCTTTAGTTAGAATCAAGCCTGTGTTTAAACCTGTTGCTCCGCCATGGAGTTTAAATTTAGTTCTTAAAGTTCTTCAAGGGGTTCCGTTTGAATCTCTGCATTCCATAGATATCAAGCTTTTATCTTGGAAAGTTCTGTTCTTGGTAGCTATCTCTTCGGCTCGAAGAGTTTCAGAGTTATCTGCCTTGCAGTGTGATTCCCCTTATAAGGTAGTTTTGCGTACCAAACCTGGGTTTCTTCCTAAGGTGGTATCCAATAAGAATATCAATCAAGAGATTGTTGTGCCGTCACTGTGTCCTAATCCTTCTTCAAAGAAGGAACGTCTATTACAAAATCTTGACGTGGTTCGTGCTTTAAAGTTTTATTTACAAGCTACTAAAGATTTTTGTCAAACATCTGCATTGTTTGTTGTCTACTCTGGACAGAGGAAAGGCCAAAAGGCTTCAGCAACTTCTCTTTCTTTTTAGTTAAGACGTATAATCCGCTTAGCTTATGAGACTGCTGGCCAGCAGCCTCCTGTAAGAATTACAGCTCATTCCACTAGAGCGGTGGCTTCCACATGGGCCTTTAAAAATGAGGCTTCTGTTGAACAGATTTGTAAGGCGGCGACTTGGTCTTCGCTTCATACTTTTTCTAAATTCTACAAATTTTATACTTTTGCTTCTTCGGAGGCTATTTTTGGGAGAAAGGTCTTACAGGCAGTGGTGCCTTCCGTTTAAGCGCCTGCCTTGTCCCTCCCTTCATCCGTGTCCTATAGCTTTGGTATTGGTATCCCACAAGTAATGGATGAATCCGTGGACTAGATACACCTTACAAGAGAAAACAAAATTTATGCTTACCTGATAAATTTATTTCTCTTGTGGTGTATCCAGTCCACGGCCCGCCCTGTCATTTAAAGGCAGGTGTTTTTTAATTTTTAAACTACAGTCACCACTGCACCCTATAGTTTCTCCTTTCTCTTGCTTGTCTTCGGTCGAATGACTGGGAGGTGGCAGTTAGGGGAGGAGCTATATAGACAGCTCTGCTGTGGGTGATCCTCTTGCAGCGTCCTGTTGAGAAGGAGAATATCCCACAAGTAATGGATGAATCCGTGGACTGGATACACCACAAGAGAAATAAATTTATCAGGTAAGCATAAATTTTGTTTTATGCAAGAACTTACCTGATAAATTAATTTATTTCATATTGGCAAGAGTCCACGAGGCCCACCCTTTTTTTGGTGGTTATGATTTTTATATAAAAACACAATTTTATTTCCAGTTCTTGTTTTTTTGTATGCTTTTTTTTACTCAGTTTATCACCCCACTACTTGACTATTCATTAAACTGAATTGTTGGTGTGGTGAGGGGTGTATTTATAGGCATTTTGAGGTTTGGGAAACTTTGCCCTTCCTGGTAGGATTGTATATCCCATACGTGACTAGCTCATGGACTCTTCCCAATATGAAAGAAATTAATTTATCAGGTACGTTCTTACATAAATTATGTTTTTTATTCCCCATTCCCCAGTTTTGCATAACCAACACAGTTATATTAATACACTTTTACGTCTGTGATTATCTTGTATCTAAGCTTCTGCAGACTGCCCCCTTATTTCAGTTCTTTTGACAGACTTGTATTTTAGCCAATCAGCGCTGACTCTTAGGTAACTTTACGGGCATGATCACAAAGTTATCTATATAGAAATGAAATATATTAAAAAACAGTGCCATTAAAACAAAAAAAAAAAACACCTTTCTTGGTCATTTGGTATAACTTTGGTATAACTACTTTTAGTAATATGTCCTAATGACTATTGATATAGCATAAAAGCAAAAATAAATGATATGCCTGCAATATTAATTTATATTATAATAAAGCAGATCATTTTTGCCTTGCTGGCCCTAGCTAGCTGTCGCCAATCACCAGTGGCTTTTGGGTGCTGCAGAACATGTAAGTCATGTGGCTGATGCTCCTTATTGGCTCACCTGTTCAGAAGCTACAATTCTTGCGGCTCCTGGGCAGGACTTAACCATTTTGCCTTGTCTTTTTATTATGTACTTGTTAAAGGTTGTTTTCTAACGGTTCATTAATGGGGCATGCTAAATTGATTTATAAAGTGTATATCTGTTTGTCAATACAGGACTCAGAGTTAAAATACTCTCTGGATTCCTGGGCAAGTCCTTACAAACCCCTTTTAAAATAAACAGTGAACTGTCAGGAGACGCAGAGCAGACATTTTCACTCCATTCATTTAAATAGCGCTTGTAGCCAGTGCCTCAATACTGATAAGTGATTCTCTGATGATTTTACAGGAGCAGGAGAGCCCAGCTCCTTTTTGTTATCTCCCCTCTTGTGCAGTAGCTGGGCATATTAATGCTGAATGTCGGCTATGGCAATGTGAGCATAAGCAGTGCACCTAGCAGTCGTACAGCTCCTACTGCTTATTGGACACTTAAAGGGACACTGAACCCATTTTTTTCTTTCATGATTCAGATAGAGCATGACATTTTCAGCAACTTTCTAATTTACTCCTATTATCAAATTTTCTTCGTTCTCTTTCTATCTTCATTTTTAAAGCAGGAATGTAAATCTTAGCAGCCAGACCATTTTAGGTTCAGCATCATGGCTAGAGCTTGCTTATTGCAGGCTTACATTTACCCACCAATAAGCAAGCATAACCCAGGTTCTCAATAAAAAATGGGCCGGCTCCTATGCATCACATTCCTGCTTTTTAAATAAAGATAGCAAGAGAACGAAGAAAAATTGATAATGGGCGTAAATTAGAAAGTGGCTTAAAATTGCATGCTCTATCTAAATCATGAAAGAAAAAATTTGCGTTTAGTGTCCCTTTTAAAGCTTACATTCAGAGGGCAGTGGAGCATTTCAATGATAAATATATTCAAAATGAAATAAAATAAATAATGGATGACAATTATGAATATATACACTATTATACTAAGTCCACTAGGACTTTAGTGGTTCTTTAACCTTTAAAGGGACATTAAAGACTAAATAAATGTTAGATAGAATGATTCTTTCAAAGAAAAGATTAGTCTTAGAATAACGTGTATATGTATTTGTTAAGTTTCATTTGCTGTTTAAAGGGACACTAAACTGAAATATTTTATTTAATGATTCAGATAGATGCAATTTTAAGACATTTTCTAATTTACTCCTATTATCTATTTTTCTTCCTTCTCTTGCTATCTTTATTTAAAAAGCAGAAATGTAAAGCTTAAAGGGATATTGAACCCATTTTTGTCATGATTCAGATAGAGCATGACATTTTAAGCAACTTTCTAATTTACTCCTATTATTACATTTTCTTCATTCTCTTGGTATCTTTATTTGAAATGCAAGAATGTAAGTTTAGATGCCGGCCCATTTTTGGTGAACAACCTGGGTGGTTCTTGCTGATTGGTGGATAAATTCATCATTCAAAATGTGCTGTCCAGAGGTCTGAACCAAATAAAAGCCTAGATGCCTTCTTTTTCAAATAAAGATAGCAAGAGAACAAAGAAAAAATGATCATAGGAGTAAATTAGAAAGTTGCTTAAAATTGCATGCTCTATCTAAATCACAAAATAAAAAACAATTTGGGATCAATGTGTCCCTTTAAGAGCCAGCCCATTTTTGGTTCAGAACCTGGGTTATGCTTGCTTATTGGTTTGCTAAATGTAGCCACCAATAAGCAAGCACTATCCTGGGTGCTGAACCTGAAATGGGCTGGCTCCTAAGCTTTAAATTCCTGCTTTTTAAATAAAGATAGCAAGAGAACAAAGAAAAATGCATGCTCTATCTGTATCCTGAAAGAGCATGCATTTTTCTCAAAGTGTTTAATGTCCCTTTTAATAATTTAGATGGACATTGTTACAAATATTGCTGCTGTATAGTGTTCACAATGTTATACATATAGTGCTCAAGACGTACAACCTCAAGTGTACCTCATTATGCTGTCATGGGCAGGAGCTAATTTTCAACAAATGTTAGCAAGAGAAAGAGGTACATTTTAATAGCAGATGTCATATATTTTTTAATGGTTTGCTCTGTCTGAATCATGGAGTATTTTTTTTTTATTTTGAATCCCCTTGCCTTTAAAGCATGTTTTAAATGTTTTTGGATAAACATAATGAATTACAGCTAGCTGTAATGACCTCTGCATGTTTACCCAGAGTCTAATGCTGAATATATTATTATCCCTTCCAGGTGCTGTGCTCTTCGCAGGACAAATAAACAAACCTTGAGGCAGACGTCAAGATGAAATGCATCTATCCTGCATCTTGATTCCAATGTTTAGATATTTTGTACATTGCGCTAGTTTTTTTTTCTTTTGTGAATTCTCATGCATTTTAAACAAAGATGGTTACTTGTGCTTGTAACTTTTTTTTATACATGTCATTTTGATAACTCCAAGTTGATGGTACTTCTCTTCCATTATTTGTATTAACTACTGAAAGTGTGTTTTTAATTAAGGTATTTTTTTAAGTGTTTTTTGTTTTGTTGCTTAAACGCCTTTGAGTATCGTAGAACCTTTCTGCAACTTATGATGTGGCTCGGTGATGCTGAAAGAACTAGGACTGATTATTAACCGTGCAGTATTTGTGGCAGGAGATGCCAACTCACAACAGTGAAGGGCAGTACTTTGGCTCAAATTACATATCAAGACTAAACTGTACTTTTTATTGCCTGTAATAAATGACGCATGTGTTTATTGAAACAAATATCAGAAAATAACACTTTGTATCACTCTCTTTGGAGAGTATCTCCTGTTTGAGATGCAATAAAAAGTTATGTTGAAGATTTATAAATGAGTGATTTATTTAGACTATCAGTAATGGCAGAAAAGTTGCACTGTATACACTTTATGTATTAAAGGGACATGCAAATGCAAAAAGAAAATGTTTTAGGTCATTTTATTATTGTTCTGTTTCTTGCAATGTTAAATGTTCGCTCCAGAGCTGCAGTGCAGTACAGAGACCTCGCTGAACACATCTGGTGAGCCAATGAGGCATATGTGCATAGCCACCAACCAGCAGCTATCTCTCAGTAGTGCATTAATTATCCTGAGCCTACATAGGTATGCTTTTCAACTAAGGATACCTAAGGAATCAAATCAATTTGATTGCAGAAGTAAATTCAATGTCTCTTAAAATAGCATTCTCTGTCCGAATCCTGGCATTTTCATTTTCATGTCCTTTTAACTTAGCAAAAATTTATTTTCAGGATAATGTTATTAAATTATTTGATACATGTATCACACATTTCAGTCTGCAAAAAAATCCAAATTATAATTTCAACATTTTATCTGGGTCATTTCTGGACTAAATCTTGTGTATTGGGGGAAAGCATTTAATATAAATAAAAAAAAAAGTAATCAAGAGATTGCAACAGCTTTTATCATCAGAATTAAATACATAAGTCATTTTTATTCTCTTCATGTGTAATTATGAAATATTCATGACTTGTGTTAACTTGTCTTAGGGTGCCTCCATTTCGTAAGATGCATCGTGTATCTCATGCTGTTGCTGGATAGCCTAACATTCAGGCATTCAGCAACAGTACAATAACAGTAAAATAAGAAAGATTTACTGTGCATGGCCCATTACACCAAATGGGTGCCATTTGCTTGTTGTAACTCTTTCAAATTAAGCTTAATTTTTTTAACTTTTTCAACACTGAATCTAATAACACGCATTTTCAACTATTCAACATGTGCATTGCTTAATCTCAAGTAACTTTATTTATTTTTTTACAAGGTTTTTAAGCGGAAGATTGATGCATTTTTCTCAGTCTTGTTACCAAAACTCATATGTCTTAAAAAGCTTGTCAACTAATTTAGTTTGTTTTCCCCTCACAATTCACTATATATGCATGAAAGGTGTATTTTTTTAAATAATGCAAAGCCAATTTTTCTTTAGAAAGGAGACCCAAGCCTCAAGTTTATCAATTTTTTTAAATAATTTTATTTAATATTTTTTTTTATAAATAATGGATCAACCATAATTGAAAACCATAGTGGTTTAACATAATTGTTAGAAAAAAAAGGTTAGTAACAGGAATGAACTTTTGGTTACAGGAATGAACAATGGGTAACAGTTATGTGTCCGTATGTGTGCACATATGTGTGCATGTGCATGTTGTGCGCGTGAAATTTCTGTATTGAAGGGATGTGTTATGTTCTTATAGTTTTTCACAGCGAAAGAGAAAGGGTTGTGTGTGTTTTATCTAGAATTGCAATAAATTAATGAAAATAAACTTTCCTAACCTTTTCTAAGAAGCCTTCTCTAATCTTTTTCAATTTCCATGTGACAACCTGTGACTGTGTGGGATAATACACACAATGTCCTCAAACAAGTACTAAAGGATGTCTTCACGGGCTGGCCAGAAAATCCTTTTGACCCCAATCTCATGCATAGAATGGAACTCAACATGTGTTTCAATTGAATTTGTGATGACACTAGGTTACAGATAAGCTTCGTACTTCATCACACACCATTTGCCAACAACATTAGGACCTTGCCACTGAACTTCTGAGGCAGCCGTCTGTTGATTTACTGAACCTGAAAAGCTTTGCATTAAAGCACTCACAGTTCAGATTTCTTTTATACAGATAGTGAGAGTTCATGATCCATTACTCCTGGGAATTACTCTTTCTTACCACTAGGAGGAGGCAAAAATTCCCAAACCCAAGAGCTCTATAAACCCCCTCACATGTACCTCAGCCTTTACTTTGCCTCTGCTGGAGGTGGTCAAAGAATGAAGATGTGCTTTTGATTCTTCACTTAAAGGGTGTTCTCAGTCTATATTGAGGCCTGGTTTGCCCTCTGAATACAGTGCTTGTCAGAAGCACATTCAAAAGGGTATGGTTTGTGGATCATTTTTCACCTCATGGCAAATGTGATACAGACCTTCCATAATTGGTTGCAGGGACTTGCCTTTTACCTCCTTCTATGGATCTACAATATACTCCTATTCCATAACCTCTGCCGATATGTTCCATTACTAGTTTGGCTGTCTACTGGTTGTTTACTGGTGGATGAGTGTCTATTGGTAAGTATATTTTCTTTTATGTAATTGGCAAGAGTCTATGAGCTAGTGACGTATGGGATATACATTCCTACCAGGAGGGGCAATGTTTCCCAAACCTCAAAATGCCTATAAATACACCTCACACCCACAACTCAGTTTTTACAAACTCTGCCTCCTATGGAGGTGGTGAAGTAAGTTTGTGCTTAGTTTTTATGATTTCTTCTATGATAAGCGCTTCTAAGCATTCAAAGATAAGACAAAGAAAGAAGGCGCCACAATAGTGCAGGGTCAAAAGTGTCTCCCCACTCAAAATACCAGTACTTACTAGAATCAAAGCACTAGATCGCCCAGCTAACTGCTCAAGGTCTATCAGCACGGCTCCTCTGTGTAAACTCGTTTCTAGAACATCCAGCGTCTGGAACTGAATGACCGCACGCTCCTCTGTAAGTCAGTCCGGTGTCTCTGACAAACACATGCAGTGAGGGTATAGATTCAAGAATAAAGTAGATACCACTAACTCCTCTGTAAGTCAATGTGAACAGACTGGCAAACACATGAGCGGTATATTGGGATGTGATTAAAATTCCGTGGCAAATCTTAATGGGTGTGCTGTTATGTCAAACTCCTCACTCAGCAACTCTTGGCACACTTTAAGCTCCCACAAACCCATCAGCCGTGCTGATAGACCTTGAGCAGTTAGCTGGGCGACTGCTGAGAGCCCAGAAGGCATATATAGCACTGATCTAGTGCTTTGATTTTAGTAAGTACAGGTATTTTGAGTGGGGAGACACCTGACACTTTTGACCCTGCACTATTGTGGCGCCTTCTTTCTTTGTCTTATCTTTGAAACCACAGGAGCGTATTCCAACTACATCCAGAAGACGCAGCTTGCCACTGACCACATCACATTCAACTGTGACATCTGTTCATATCCTGTCGGGGAGACAATAGTACATCCTGAGGACTTGACACCTTATTTGAACTGATAAGTGTATCATTACAGATTGGAACTGTTAATGTTTTTATCTTCAACATCATTGGTTATAACTACTATGTGTATGAGGTTATAGGGTGCTTAACGGTATCCCTTAAAGATTATCACATTTAAACCCCAGTGTACACATTATTGCACTATTTGTTTTTTTATATATCAAGGGTGAACACACACTGCACTTATATAACACAGTGTATTATATACTTTATTAGTATATTCTTTCTTTATGAGCTAATATATTGGAGATTATAGGCACTATAGCAGCCTGCTCCACACCTTTTTCCTACTAATTATTATAACTTAATTTTTATAAATTATTTTTCCATACACTTAACATATTATTTATGAAAATAATAGGTACGATACACACATTATTGAAAGTTTTATTATCTGCACACTTACAGGCGCATCCAATTTAACTTTTGTGTTATATCTAATTGCTTCTAAGCATTCCTTTCCTTTTAGAGTAAAGTGTTTGTCAGAGGGATGTCAAGAGAGTATCGCCTATTGATTTTATGGTTTCTCTCATGGGAAATCTTTGCAAGGGTTCTCTGTTATCGGCCATACGGATTCATCTCCTACCTTCCTTTTCAGATCGAAGATATACTCTTATATACCACTACCAGGGCCGGACTGGGAAATCAGACCGGCCCTGGAAATTTGTATAGACCAGCCCAGCCCCGCCCCCTCCAGCACAGCCACGCCCCCAGTTCCGGCTCTGTTCCCATTGTATAAAACACTGCTAGATTGGCAGATTTGAATGAACAAACAATACATAAAATACAAAATACCCATGCATAAGCTAAAAAACGTAAATGCCTAGCACAGCAGCCTGTGGAACTCAGCATCTCGTTAGGTTTATATCATGGCAACCACATGTTTTGCAAACACAATTTAGGGAGAAAAAAACAAACACAAAACAAAACAGTATATTCTATTTCTATGCTTATAGACCCCAAATAGGCTGTTCTTTATGATGCAAAAATGCTTCTAACTACTTAGAGCAGGCAGTAAAAAAATAAAATAAAATCTTAAATCCCTTTCAGGATTATTAATGTCTGTATACACTGTCCAGGGATCTCATCTGATCTGTCTGTATATATAATGCATACAAACACAAACCTCCATACTTATTCTAAAGGCTGCCTGTTGTTGCCCATCCTTGCATTAGATTTACTTACACACATATATATATATTGTGACCATGTTTTTTTTTTTAATGAAATAATGGCTATACACAGCATAAATGTAGTATCTAACTGCCAAAACAGTACAGTTAATAAACTATTTTAAAACAGCCCTTGAACTGTAGTAATTATTAATTACATACGTTATTGGCAATTTGCCAAGTTATGCATGATGGGAAATTACAATTGTAAAGACTAAAACAGCCAAGTAGGGAAACACCATTTAAAATAATATAATTGTATCTAAAGCTGATATAAATATATGTATCTACAGTTATAGCATATGAAATTGAAGAAGCTTACAGTACAAATGCACTGAAGAACCATGGATATGTCATTAAATGCTAACAAAAAAACTCTCTTGCTGTATATGGATATCATATGGAAGCTTATCACACTTATCTACTCTCCTTTGTTTAAAGGGACAGTATACACCAATTTTCATATAACTGCATGTAATAAAAACAACTATAAAGAAGAATATGCACAGATACTGATCTAAAATCCAGTATAAAACCTATAAAAAAATACTTGGAAGCTCCAAGTTTAGTACTGTTGATGAGGTTAGCTGAAACACCCAGTAAAATGGGCTGGGAGCAGACACTCTCCGCCATACCCCTTTCCTGCATATGAAAGACAGATTAGACAAACAGGAGCCAACAGTAGTCTGCAAACTCATGTATACATATGACACTTTGGGGCTTGGTTAGGAGTCTGAAAATCAGCACAATGTTATTAACAATAAGTACAATTTTACATTGTTACAAAAACACTCCCAGATGGGCTATATAAATAGATCATCTACACAACATTTATGCAAGGAAAAATCTAGTGTACAATGTCCCTTTAAACATTTTGTTTTTTAAATCTTCAATCTAGACTAATAACTGTCAAGCTATTTGAGTCATACCACAAGATACACAAACATGCAGCCCCTCAATTGATAGATATCTTTGCATCAAATACAAATTTGTTTTTTGATCTAGTATGGCTCATTGAGGGTAACCGTTCCTGTGTTGAACATTTTCAAGAGTTTTTATAGTTTCTGTATAAATGAGTCAAGGAGCTGAAAATTAATAGTTTTAAAAAAAACGTATTACATATATATATATATATATATATATATATATATATATATATATATATATATATATAAATTATGCACGGCAGATGTGTTATAGTATGCAATTTACCCAAAAGTACAGCTATTATATATAGCTATATATTGTCATCTACCTCTAGAGCATATTGGAAACAACCCATTTAATGCTAAATATGTTCAGAAAAAAAATAGTGAACGGATCATATACATTTATTTATTTATTTTTAAAGGGCAGTTTGAAAGCTGAGAAAAATCTGTCTGTGAACCAGCAAAAGGGGCAGATGTCCCTCCTAGGTTATGTACTTACAGTCTAGCACGATCTGCATCTCCTTGAAGTGGGGACATGTAAAAGGCAGTATATATATATATATATACAAATGCGTTATGGCTGTGAGTACAAAATGAGACAGGTGTGAGAGTCTATAACAATTAGAAATCAAAATAACAATGCAGTGGATTTGTTAATTGATTTACTTCATTAGTATTCAGATCATGGATAAATAATAATAAAAATAGCAATGTGCAGGCTGCCAGTGTGTCCAGCATTCAGGAGGGTAGGGGGGAACCTGTGCACTTGTGGGTAAATTGCAAACTATTACTCATCAGCCGTGCATCAAGGGCAGAAATGCTCAGACTTCATTTCAAAAGCCATTCAAGTGAAAGTATTGCGTTTTGTTCTTTGTTCCATCTAATAACGTCCATAGAGGGCAAGAGGGGCAAACGCTTTCCATTTAAATCATGAGGCGAGCTGGTGGTACTCACATCAACAGACAACAGACTTCACTTCTCTGAGACTCTGCCTCTGCATTTTTTTACCGGCCGGCGTGTTTGTATCCCTACCACACGTGACCCGGCCCCATGGGGCCTGCAACTCAAGGCTCACTGACGCTCCCATGCCAGGCTCCCTCCACAGTCAGTCAATTCAGTCTTGGTGTGACGTGACGTCACGTAAGCCGGGGCAGGCTGGCCCGGCCCACCCCCACATTCCAATTTCCTCCCTGGCCTCATGCAGATGCAGCCACAGACTGAGCTGAGCGTGTTAATGACAAACAGACACAGACTCAGTCTGAATGGCTTGTGGTAGTAGCGCGGGTTAAATTGCGTTGTGGGCCGGCCAGAGGGGTTATTAATATTATTAGACTGTTAGTATTATACCATCCGTAATCACAATATATACAGTATATCCTTGTCGCATTATCAAAATATTTGCTGCTAAATAATTTCTGCTCTCTACTGCAGCAGCTGAGCCAGCTTGAGGCTGAGCCCAGCCCAGGGCCAGCTGAGCTGCCGGCCCACCGGGATTTTTCCCGGTATCCCGGCTGCCCAATCCGGCCCTGACCACTACCTCTGCTGATAGTTTTCAGTACTGGTTTGGCTGTCTGCTATATGTGGATGGGTGTCTTTCGGTAAGTATGTATCATTGTTTAAGACACTTAGCTATGGTTTGGCGCTTTATGTATTAATATAAAGTTTTAAATATATGTATTTTACTTATATTAGCCATGAGTCAGGTCTATGTATATTTCCCTTTGCAGTCTAAACAATTTCAGTATAGGAATCATGTTTGGGAAATTTATTTAAACTTTTTTTCTTACCTGGGGTTTCAGTCTTTTTCTAATTTGACTTGTTCTTCAATTTTTTCACCGGCAAATCTATGTTCGTGAGGACGCAAAATGCTGTTATTTATTGCGTCATTCTTGGCGCAAAATTTTTTTGGTGTGAAGTTGCGCCTTTGGCGCAAATTTAGTAATTTCCTGCGTCTTTGTTGACGCTAGTTGTTTTGGCGCAAAGTCCCGTTTGTTATGACGCGAGTTGTGTCATTTCCTGGTGTTGGTTTTGCGCCAATTTTTTTTAACTTCCTTTTGCGTAATGCATCATTCTTGGCGACAAAATTTTGTTATTTTACCCCTCTCCCTCTATTGCTCGCTGTTTTCATGATTTTTGAAAGCAGTAATTTGATCTTCTTTGCATACATTTATTAATTTTACCCCCTCTCTTTTGCTCTCTCTCTCTCCCCCTCTCTTTTGCTTTCTCTCCCCCTCTCTTTTGCTTTCTCTCCCCCTCTCTTTTGCTCTCTCTCTCCCCCTCTCTTTTGCTATCTCTCTCTCTCCCCCTCTCTTTTGCACTCTCTCTCTCTCCCTCTCTCTCTCTTTTCCCCTCTCTTTTGCTCTCTCTCTCAACAATCACTTGGTCTCTCTCTTCCTCCTCTATTTTGCACTCTCTCCCTCTCTCTTTTGCACTCTCTTTCCCACCTCTCTTTTGCTCTCTCTCTCTCCCCCCTCTCTTTTGCTCTTTCTCTCCCCCACTCTTTTGCTCTCTCTCTCCCCCCTCTTCTTTTTTGCGGTCTCCCCCTATCTTTTGCTCACTCTCTCCCCTTTCTCTTTTGCTCACTCTCTCCCCCCTCTCTTTTGCTCTCTCTCCCCCTCTCTTTTGCACTCTCTCTCTCCCCCTCTCTTTTGCACTCTCTCTCACCTTCTCTTTTGCCCACTCTCTCACCCTCTCTTTTGCTTGCTCTCTCTCTCTCTCCCTCTCTCTTTTGCTCTCTCTCCCCTCTGTCTTTTGGTCTCTCTCCCCCCTCTCTTTTGGTCTCTCTCCCCCCTCTCTTTTACTCTCTCTCCCCCTCTCTTTTGCACTCTCTCCCCTCTCTTTTGCTCTCTCTCTCCCCCTCTCTTTTTCGCTCTCTTTCCCCCTCTCTTTTGCTCTCTCTCTCTCCCTATCTTTTGCTCTCTCTTCCCCTATTATTGCTCTCTCTCCCCCCTCTCTTTTGATCTCTTTCCCCCTCTCTTTTGATCTCTCTCACCCCCTCTCTTTTGCTCTCTCTCCCCTCTCTTTTGATCTCTCTCTCTGTCTCCCCCTGTCTTTTGCTTTCTCTCTCTGTCTCCCCCTCTCTTTTGCTCTCTCTGCCTCCCCCTCTCATTTGCTCTCTCTCTCCCCCTCTTTTGCACTCTCTCTCCCCCTCTTTTGCTTTCTCTCCCCCCTCTCTTTTGCTCTCTCCCTCCCCTGTATTTTGCTCTCTCTCACCCCTCTTTTTTGCTCTCTCTCACCCCTCTCTTTTGCTCTCTCTCACCCCTCTCTTATGCTCTCTCACCCCTTTCTTTTGCTCTCTCTCCCCCCTCTTTTGTTCTACATCTCCTCTCTTGTGCTGCTCTCTCTCTTATGCAGACACTCAGACAGCCACGGCAGCTCCCGCCCGGCTCCACCCCCATCACGCTAAGACCCTGCCCCTTCATGCACAGCTCTGTCCCCTTCACAGCTGGTCGGCTCCGCCCCTTCACAGATTAGGTTCCAGCAGCCAGCCCATGTCAGTTTGTTGAAGGCCAGGTATGTTTGTCCTCTACTGCACATGACAGCTTCAGACAAAAACACTTGGCCTTTTATATTATAGGATATATATATATATATATATATATATATATATACATACATATCTATATATAGACATGTACATGTATGTATATCAACAGTCAACAATATATAGATATGGGGGGATATTTATCAAAGGTATGTCGGACTTGATCCGACAGTGCAGATCAGGTCCGACATACCTCACTGAATGTGGAGAGCAATACGCTCTCCATATTCAGCAATGCAACAGCAGCTCTTGTTAGCTGCTGGTGCAACGCCGCCCCCTGCAGATTCACGGCCAATCGGCCGCCAACAGGGGGGTGTCAATCAACCCGATCGTACTCGATCGGGTTGAATTCCGGCGATCTCTGTCCGCCTGCTCAGAGCAGGTGGGCAGCGCTATGGAGCAGCGGTCTTTAGACCGCTGCTTTATAACTGCTGTTTCTGGCGAGTCTGAAGACTCGCCAGAAACACGGGCCCTCAAGCTCCATCTGGAGCTTAAAAAATGGGCCCCATGGTCTGCAATGTATCTGGGCTGTAGAAAATAGCATATAAAAAGATTTAGGTACAGGTTGGGCTTGGTGTTCTTATGACTTTTCCCTTTACCTGTGCCTGTGTTAAGACAGTTACACCTAGATTACGAGTTTTGCGTTCATGTTTTAACACTGAAAAAATGGTCATTTCAGCATTAAAACAGTAATGCAGCCATTTCGAGTCTTGTCGGTTTAGCTGTACCGCAAGCCTTTTAGCCTGTAACGCAACGTCAGTCCCGCACTCAAAAAAAATGATGTTTTTTCATGGGATTCCCATAGCACAGCCATTACGAGTTTTGTGGTGATGCTAAAAAACTTGCATTCCAGCCTATACCGACACGATCCGTACCTCCATCTGAGACCAGTAGTTATGAGTTTTACGCAACAAAACTGTTACATAAAACTCATAACTAAAGTGTTACAAAGTACACTAACACCCATAAACTACCTATTAACCCCTAAACCGAGGCCCTCCCGCATTGCAAACACTATATTAAACTTATTAACCCGTAATTTGCCGCTCCCGACATCGCCGCCACTAATAAAATTTATTAACCCCTATTCTGCCGCTCCCTGACATCGTCCACACTATAATAAATATATTGACTCCTATTCCGACGCTCCCTGAAATCGCCGCCACTAAATAAAGTTATTAACCTCTAAACCTCTGGCCTCCCACATCACTAAATAATCCTATTAACCCCTAAACCGCCAGCCCCCACATCACAACGACCTAAATTAAACTATATTAACTCCTAACCCTAAACCTAACACCCCCTAACTTTAACATAATTAAAATAGACCTAAATTAAAGTTACAATTATTAAGTAAATAATACCTAATTAAAACTAAAAACAAACTTACCTGTGAAATAAAAAAACAACTAAGCTAGCTACAATATAACTAATAGTTATATTGTAGCTAGTTTAGGTTTTATTTTTATTTAACAGGTAAGTTTGTATTTATTTTAACTAGGTAGACTAGTTAGTAAATAGTTATTTGCTATTTACTAACTACCTAGTTAAAATAAATACAAACTTACCTGATGTCGGGGAGCGGAGGAATAGGGGTTAATATCTTTATTATAGTGTGGGCGATGTTGGGGTGAGGGGGAATAGGGGTTAATAACATTATGTAGGTGTCGGCGATGTCGGGGGCAGCGAATTAGGGGTGTTTGGACATGGGGTTTATGTTAGGGTGTTAGGTTTAAACGTAACTTTTTTTCCCCATAGACATTAATGGGGCTGCATTGCGGACATTTCATTCCGCGATCGCAGGTGTTAGGTTTTTTTCTAATGCTCTCTCCCAGTTGATATCTATGGGAAAAGCGTGCACAAGCATGTCAAAGCAGCGCTTGTATTTTGTGCGGTATGGAGCTCATCATCACTATATCGCACACACAAACCGGCTGTTTCAAAACTTGTAATGCCAGCGCTATGGAGGGTGAAATAACGCAACTTTTGTTGCATTCGCTTTGCACCCTCTATAGCGCAAAACTTGTAATCTAGGTGTTAGTGAATATCACAATAACCCATATCAGGGTTCATACTGTAGTCCATATGTGCAGTAAGTTTTCGATTCTTCAGTATTGTTTAAAATTTTTGATGCATTGCTCGCATCACGTTTTACACTTTTGCAGCAGAGGTAGTGGGCCCCATTTATCCAAGGCAGGATGTACAATGTTCCCGTCCAGCGACCTTGTCTGCTCGGCAGTGCGAGAACTTGCCTTGTGAATCATTCGTGCCCAATGCTGCGTATTCAGCTTCAAAAATGGTGTCCTGTATCTTGTCACTTAAAGGGACAGTCAAGTCAAAATTAAAGCTTCATGATTCAGATAGGGCATGCTGATTAAAACAACTTTCCAATTTACTTGTATCATCAAATTTGCTTTGTTCTTTTGGTATTCTTTGTTGAAAGCTAAACCTAGGTTGGCTCATAAACTGATTTCTAAGCCGTTGAAGGCCGTCTCTTATCTCAGTGCATTTTGACAGTTTTTCACAGTTAGACACTGCTAGTCCATGTGTACCACAAGTATAACATTGTACTTATTCCTATTGAGTTATTTATGAGTCAGCACTGATTGGCTAAAATTCAGGACTTTCAAAAGCATTAAGATAAGGGGACAGTCTGCAGAGACTTAGATATAAGGTAATCACAGAAGTAAAAAGTATATTAATATAACTGTGTTGGTTATGCAAGACTGGGGAATGGGTAATAAAGGGATTACCTATCTTTTTTAAACAATAAAAAAATTAAAGTAGACTATCCCTTTAATCATTTAATGAGGGGTGAATTCAACCTTATAGTCCTGCCTTACACTAGTTATCCCATGTGGAAGGTCATGTTCCATTAAGATGGAGACCACACTGCACCAGGTGCCGTTGGTGACTGCCTATAGGTCATGTTAACATTTTCTGGTGGGGCATGGGCATTGTTCTTGTTTGTATACTTTACAAATGTTGTAGTAAAGCTTATTGGCTTGAATATCTTGAATATTCTGGGTATAGGGGCCAGTTGCTGAGACAAGGTCGATATAGCTTCAGCAATACCTTTGGATTCCATGTTGGTGGCTACCGTGGCTTAGTGCTCAAAAATACATAAAAAAAAAAACAAAAAGAAACATTTTAAAGTACAGAAATCACCTGATCACTATCATCTAAAATATTTAGAGAGGATAATAATGCTATAATCACTGACTGAATCACTGAAGAGAATAGAAAGGAAAGATAGAATTAATCCTGATGTGCTCCTATCTATATTCACTCACGGCTAGATTTAGAGTTTTGTCGGTAACAACCCGCGTAGCTAACGCTGGCTTTTTTCTGGCCGCACCTTTAAAATAACTCTGGTATTGAGAGTCCACAGAATGGCTGCGTTAGGCTCCAAAAAGGGAGCGTACAGGCATATTTAACGCCACTGCAACTCTCGATACCAGAGTTGCTTACGGACGCGGCCAGCCTCAAAAACGTGCTCGTGCACGATTCCCCCATAGAAAACAATGGGGCTGTTTGAGCTTAAAAAAAACCTAACACCTGCAAAAAAGCCGCGCTCAGCTCCTAACGCAGCCCCATTGTTTGCTATGGAGAAACACTTCCTACGTCTGCACCTAACACCCTAACATGTACCCCGAGTCTAAACACCCCTAACCTTACACTTATTAACCCCTAATCTGCCGCCCCTGCTATTGCTGACCCCTGCATATTATTATTATTAACCCCTAATCTGCCGCTCCGTAAACCGCCGCTACTTACATTATCCCTATGTACCCCTAATCTGCTGCCCCTAACACCGCCGACCCCTATATTTATTAACCCCTAATCTGCCCCCCACAACGTCGCCGCCAGCTACCTACACTTATTAACCCCTAATCTGCCGAGCGGACCGCACCGCTATCATAATAAAGTTATTAACCCCTAATCCGCGTCACAAACCCTATAATAAATAGTATTAACCCCTAATCTGCCCTCCCTAACATCGCCGACACCTAACTTCAAACATTAACCCCTAATCTGCCGACTGGAGCTTACCGCTATTCTAATAAATGTATTAACCCCTAAAGCTAAGTCTAACCCTAACACTAACACCCCCCTAAATTAAATATATTTTAAATCTAACGAAATTAATTAACTCTTATTAAATAACTTATTCCTATTTAAAGCTAAATACTTACCTGTAAAATAAACCCTAATATAGCTACAATATAACGAATAATTACATTGTAGCTATTTTAGGATTAATATTTATTTTACAGGCAACTTTGTAATTATTTTAACCAGGTACAATAGCTATTAAATAGTTAAGAACTATTTAATAGTTACCTAGTTAAAATAATAACAAAATTACCTGTAAAATAAATCCTAACCTAAGTTACAATTAAACCTAACACTATACTATCATTAAATTAATTAAATAAAATACCTACAATTATCTACAATTAAACCTAACACTACACTATCAATAAATAAATTAAATACAATTCCTACAAATAACTACAATTGAATAAACTAACTAAAGTACAAAAAATAAAAAAGAACTAAGTTACAAAAAATAAAAAAATATTTACAAACATTAGAAAAAATTACAACAATTTTAAATTAATTACACCTACTCTAAGCCCCCTAATAAAATAACAAAGACCCCCAAAATAAAAAAATGCCCTACCCTATTCTAAATTACTAAAGTTCAAAGCTGCTTTAACTTACCAGCCCTGAACAGGGCCCTTTGCGGGGCATGCCCCAAGAAATTCAGCTCTTTTGCCTGTAAAAAAAACACATACAATACCCCCTCCAACATTACAACCCACCACCCACATACCCCTAATCTAACCCAAACCCCCCTTAAATAAACCTAACACTAAGCCCCTGAAGATCTTCCTACCTTATCTTCACCATACCAGGTTCACCGATCGGTCCAGAAGAGCTCCTCCGATGTCCTGATCCAAGCCCAAGCGGGGGGCTGAAGATGTCCATGATCCGGCTGAAGTCATCATCCAAGCGGGAGCTGAAGAGGTCCATGATCCGGCTGAAGTCATCATCCAAGCGGGAGCTGAAGAGGTCCATGATCCGGCTGAAGTCTTCTATCAACGGCATCTTCAATCTTCTTTCTTCCGGATCCATCTTGCAGACCTCTGACGTGGAACATCCTGCTGGCCCGAAGGACTACCGATGAATGAAGGCTCCTTTAAGGGACGTCATCCAAGATGGCATCCCTCGAATTCCGATTGGCTGATAGGATTCAATTGGAATTCGAGGGACGCCATCTTGGATGACGTCCCTTAAAGGAGCCTTCATTCGTCGGTAGTCCGTCGGGCCCGCAGGATGTTCCGCGTCGGAGGTCTGTAAGATGGATCCGGAAGAAAGAAGATTGAAGATGCCGTTGATAGAAGACTTCAGCCGGATCATGGACCTCTTCAGCTCCCGCTTGGATGATGACTTCAGCCGGATCATGGACCTCTTCAGCTCCCGCTTGGATGATGACTTCAGCCGGATCATGGACATCTTCAGCCCCCCGCTTGGGCTTGGATCAGGACATCGGAGGAGCTCTTCTGGACCGATCGGTGAACCTGGTATGGTGAAGATAAGGTAGGAAGATCTTCAGGGGCTTAGTGTTAGGTTTATTTAAGGGGGGTTTGGGTTAGATTAGGGGTATGTGGGTGGTGGGTTGTAATGTTGGGGGGGGTATTGTATGTGTTTTTTTTACAGGCAAAAGAGCTGAATTTCTTGGGGCATGCCCCGCAAAGGGCCCTGTTCAGGGCTGGTAAGGTAAAAGAGCTTTGAACTTTAGTAATTTAGAATAGGGTAGGGCATTTTTTTATTTTGGGGGTCTTTGTTATTTTATTAGGGGGCTTAGAGTAGGTGTAATTAGTTTAAAATTGTTGTAATTTTTTCTAATGTTTGTAAATATTTTTTTATTTTTTGTAACTTAGTTCTTTTTTATTTTTTGTACTTTAGTTAGTTTATTCAATTGTAGTTATTTGTAGGAATTGTATTTAATTTATTTATTGATAGTGTAGTGTTAGGTTTAATTGTAGATAATTGTAGGTATTTTATTTAATTAATTTAATGATAGTATAGTGTTAGGTTTAATTGTAACTTAGGTTAGGATTTATTTTACAGGTAATTTTGTTATTATTTTAACTAGGTAACTATTAAATAGTTCTTAACTATTTAATAGCTATTGTACCTGGTTAAAATAATTACAAAGTTGCCTGTAAAATAAATATTAATCCTAAAATAGCTACAATGTAATTATTCGTTATATTGTAGCTATGTTAGGGTTTATTTTACAGGTAAGTATTTAGCTTTAAATAGGAATAAGTTATTTAATAAGAGTTAATTAATTTCGTTAGATTTAAATTATATTTAACTTAGGGGGTTGTTAGTGTTAGGGTTAGACTTAGCTTTAGGGGTTAATACATTTATTAGAATAGCGGTGAGCTCCGGTCGGCAGATTAGGGGTTAATGTTTGAAGTTAGGTGTCGGCGATGTTAGGGAGGGCAGATTAGGGGTTAATACTATTTATTATAGGGTTAGTGAGGCGGATTAGGGGTTAATAACTTTATTATGATAGCGGTGCGGTCCGCTCGGCAGATTAGGGGTTAATAAGTGTAGGTAGCTGGCGGCGACGTTGTGGGGGGCAGATTAGGGGTTAATAAATATAATATAGGGGTCGGCGGTGTTAGGGGCAGCAGATTAGGGGTACATAAGGATAACGTAGGTGGCAGCGCTTTGCGGTCGGCAGATTAGGGGTTAATAAGTGTAGGTAGCTGGCGGCGACGTTGTGGGGGGCAGATTAGGGGTTAATAAATATAATATAGGGGTCGGCGGTGTTAGGGGCAGCAGATTAGGGGTACATAAGGATAACGTAGGTGGCGGCGCTTTGCGGTCGGCAGATTAGGGGTTAATAAGTGTAGGTAGCTGGCGGCGACGTTGTGGGGGGCAGATTAGGGGTTAATAAATATAATATAGGGGTCGGCGGTGTTAGGGGCAGCAGATTAGGGGTACATAAGGATAACGTAGGTGGCGGTCGGCAGATTAGGGGTTAAAAAAATTTAATCGAGTGGTGGCGATGTGGGGGGACCTCAGTTTAGGGGTACATAGGTAGTTTATGGGTGTTAGTGTACTTTAGAGCACAGTAGTTAAGAGCTTTATGAACCGGCGTTAGCCCAGAAAGCTCTTAACTACTGACTTTTTTCTGCGGCTGGAGTTTGGTCGTTAGATTTCTAACGCTCACTTCAGACACGACTCTAAATACCCGAGTTAGGAAGATCCCATTGAAAAGATAGGATACGCAATTGACGTAAGGGGATCTGCGGTATGGAAAAGTCGCGGCTGGAAAGTGAGCGTTAGACCCTTTCCTGACTGACTCCAAATACCGGCGGTAGCCTAAAACCAGCGTTAGGAGCCTCTAACGCTGGTTTTCACGGCTACCGCCAAACTCCAAATCTAGGCCTCAGAGAATACAGACTGAGAAAGGCATTGAAACTAAACCAACTCCGGGAATTTGATAGCTTTAGCATAGGCCACATATTCAACATGGTAGCTTAGGAACAATCAATGCTGAAATAAAGTAAATTGGGATAAGCTTCAGGACCCCAAACCTGGCTACAGCAAAGTCCACAAAAGCCACATGTAGATAATGAAATGACATGTTAACATTAAAGAGATATACAAGATTTAATTTTTTTTCTCTGTTGGTATCCTTTGTTAAAGCACTGCACAGAGATGGGACCACGTTGATGAGGAACTAAAAGCATACAAATAAATTTTATATACCAAGACATATTTTGCTATACAATTTATATTTGTTTTAGTTTATTTAATTTAAAGAGATATTAAACAGTGCTCATTTGGTAAAAACAAATATGTTAAATCAAAGTAATCATAAAAAGTAACTAGATTGTGTTAATAAACAGCAAACAACATACTTGTTTTCTTGCAAAATTAGCACTTACAAATTGAACCAACCTAGTAGTTTTATGACATCAGGCTAAGATAAACCTTCCTGCACAAGCCGCCTCCTCCTCCTTGTAGGGATCTGACAGGAAATAATGGACACTACACAAATATAGTGTAAAAAAAGAAATAAAAGATAAAATCAATTTAAATAGATCATACATGTTGCAATGATTTCTATTAACTGCTTAGTGCTTTTTTATTACAACAATGAAACAGACTATTTAACATCCCTTTAAACAGCCGTTTTAGTTATAATTTGCAATATGCTTCAAGGTTTTTAAAATGGAAAGAAATAATCTGACCTCATGGTCCAGACTAAGGGGACAATTTATCAAAGTGCGAGCAGGCATGATACGATGTAGCTTATCATGTCCACACCACATCGATCAATGCCGACAGCATACACTATCGGCATTTATCATTACACAAGCAGTTCTTGTTAACTGCTTGTGCAATGCCGCCTCCCTGCAGATTTGTGGCTAATCGGCCACCAGTAGGGGGTGTCAATTAGCCCGATTGTAAAGGATGAGGCGGATTGAAGACCGCAGCCTCGGAGGCAGCGGACAAGTTATAGATCAGCAGTGTTTAGACCGCTGCTTCATAACTACTGTTTCCAGCGAGTTGTACTACCCTGATAAAAAAAAACAAAAAAACACTGCAGGCGTTGGGGCAACCAAGGGAGCACTGCTGGGCTCACTTTAAAGGTAATGTATTATTATATAAAAGGCCACTTGTAATTACCACTTTTTCTTTAACCTAATAATTGTATACACCACATATTAAAGGGGTTAAAAGTACTTATCCCTTTAATTTCTGCTTCTTTCACACATACCTATCAATCCTGCCATTTGACAACTGGAGTTGGAAGACTGATGGGATCGGAACCCCTCCCTACATACACATCCCTTTCCTGTTTCAGTCAATTCTCTTTCTACCTATTTGGAGTTAGGTAGGAACTTATTTGTCATACTTGAATAAAGAAGGGTTAACCCTCTTTGTACCGCACAATTACTACTGTAAGGGTTCAGCTACCTCTGATTGTTGTATGACCTCTATCCGGGACCTTGGAAGTGGCGCCAACATTAAAACACCCTGTATACTATAGAAGATTGTCATTGGGCTTTCCCCCGCAGATTTATAGGGGGGTTGTTATCAAGCCGTCAACCTCAAATACGCTGGAATTCCGCAGCGTATTTGTGGCGAGGCTGATTCGCCTTAGTTATCAAAGGCTAGAGACCGGCAAAAGTAGAATTTAGTGACGTAAGCTTCGATCCGCCGGACTCAGTCCGACACAGATCGATTCTTACGTCACTCCAGATGTTCCGCACACAAGTGCGGCACAATCTGACTACTTTTGCTAGTTATCAAAAAACTAGCAGGTACGCTTGGCACTTTTCCGGCCCAGCGTACCTGGTTTTCAATCCGCCGCCCTGGAGGTGGCGGATCCCATAGGAATCAATGGGAGTCTGACCATAGCCACCTATAATAAAGTTATTAACCCCTATCCTGCCGACCCCGGACCTCGCCGCAACTAAATAAATAGTTTAACCCCTAAACCTCCGCTCCCGGACCGCGCCGCAACCTATATTAAACTTATTAACCCCTATCCTGCCCCCCCTACACCGTTGCCACCTATAATAAATTTATTAACCCCTATCCTGCCCCTCCCACACCGCCGCCACTGTAATAAATGTATTAACCCCTAAACCTAAGTCTAACACTAACCCTAACACCCCCCTAACTTAAATATTAATTAAATACATCTAAATAATATTTCTCTTATTAAATAAATTAATCCTATTTAAAACTAAATACTTACCTATAAAATAAACCCTAATATAGCTACAATATTAATAATAATTATATTGTAGCTATCTTAGGATTTATTTTTATTTTACAGGCATCTTTCAATTTATTTTAACTAGGTACAATAGCTATTAAATAGTTATTAACTATTTAATAGCTTACCTAGCTAAAATAAAGAGAAATTTACCTGTAAAATAAATCCTACTACACTATCATTAAATAAATTAAATAAATTACCTACAAATAACTACAATTAAATAAACTAACTAAAGTACAAAAAATAAAAAAAATAAGTTACAAACATTTAAAAAATATTACAACAATTTTAAGCTAATTGCACCTAATCTAAGCCCCCTAATAAAATAACAAAGCCCCCCAAAATAAAAAAATGCCCTACCCTATTCTAAATTAAAAAAGTTCAAAGCTCTTTTACCTTACCAGCCCTTAAAAGGGCCTTTTGCGGGGCATGCCCCAAAGAAAACAGCTCTTTTGCCTGTAAAAGAAAAATACAACCCCCCCCAACGTTAAAACCCACCACCCACATACCCCTAATCTAACCCAAACCCCCCTTAAATAAACCTAACACTACCCCCCTGAAGATCATCCTACCTTGAGTCGTCTTCACTCAGCCGAGCCACTGATGGAACCGAAGAGGAGATCCAGAGCGGCAGAAGTGATCCTCCAAGGGGCGCTGAAGAAGTCTTCCATCCGATGAAGTGATCCTCCAAGGGGCACTGAAGAAGTCTTCCATCCGGGCGATGTCATCTTCCAGTCGGCGCTGAAGAAGTCTTCCATCCGGGCGATGTCATCTTCCAAGCGGGGTCTTCAATCTTCTTTCTTCAGGATCCATCTTCATCCCGCCGACGCAGAACATCCTTCTTCCCCGACGGACTAACGACGAATGAAGGCTCCTTTAAGGGACGTCATCCAAGATGACGTCCCTTCAATTCCGATTGGCTGATAGGATTCTGATCGGAACAGCCAATAGAATGCGAGCTCAATCTGATTGGCTGATTGGAGTGGGGGCAGGATAGGGGTTAATAAATTTATTATAGGTGGCGACGGTGTAGGGGGGGCAGGATAGGGGTTAATAAGTTTAATATAGGTTGCGGCGGGGTCCGGGAGCGGCGGTTTAGGGGTTAAACTATTTATTTAGTTGCAGCGACGTCCGGGAGCGGCGGTTTAGGGGTTAAACTATTTATTTAGTTGCGGCGGGGTCCGGGAGCGGCGGTTTAGGGGTTAAACTATTTATTTAGTTGCGGCGGGGTCCGGGATCAGCAGGATAGGGGTTAATAACTTTATTATAGAGGGCGGCGGTATAGGGGGGGCAGGATAGGGGTTAATAGGTATAATGTAGGTGGCGGCGGTGTCCGGGAGCGGCGGTTTAGGGGTTAATACATTTATAAGAGTTGCGGCGGGGGCTAGGAGCAGCGGTTTAGGGGTTAATAACTTTATTGAGTTGCGGGGGGCTCCGGGGGCACCGGTATAGGGGGTAGAACAGTGTAGTTTAGTGTGGGTGCTTAGTGACAGGCTAGCAATAAAGCGGTCAAAAAGCCGAAGAGCAGCGAGATCGGATGAGTGATAACTCTCACAGTCCGCTGCTTATTGCCCCGTACTTGGTGCGCAGCTTTTTGACAGATTTATTGATAACTTAGGCGAAATTTTGCAGGTCTGCGGCGGCGATGGTAGGCGAGCTTAGGCGGGCGTATTGAACCGGCGAAGGAAGGTAAATTAGACGCGTTGATAACTACCCCCCATAGACTGTAGATGACATGCTGAGGTACCCAAACTGGTTGTAACAATTTACCTGAGAGAGTTTGAAGGACTAAATAACACCAGCAGGTAATAGCACACCCTTACTTACATTCTTTGGGAACTTTAGGACCTGAAGAGAGAATGTGTCAAGGGAAATCCAGAGCCTAAGTTATAAGCAGAGTCAAGGTCCAGGCCAGCAGAATTACTGAAAGGCAAAGCAGCAAACAAGAGCAACAGGGGTCAGGCAAACAGCAGTCCAAGAAACAGGCCATGGGTCAAGCTAGCTAAACAGTCCAATAAATCACCAGAGCACAAGGGTCAGACTAGGAGATCGAACAGTAAATGTAACCAGAGGTCAGAGATCAGTAAGTAGCACATGACAGGAGGCAGGAAAGGAACACAGAATAACCAGGAACACCACCATGGCTAACTGAGAGCTGAGGAAACTAATGACTAGAATCAGAAGCATCTTCTGAAAGTGATGTCAGTACAATGTAGACCTGAGCCTTATGTTGAGGAGAATTGTTGGTACCAGGAGTTAGCGTGACCACAATCACACTGGGTGTGTTTGCAGATGTAGGGGTTAGCTCACCTGAGGACTTTGCACAACCTGCGAACAAGCCACTCTCAGTGACAATCAGGTAAGTAGCACTTAACTGATAATTCTCCCTATACAGCATGATCCTGCAGAAGCACACTAGATACTGTTAGAGGTCTCCAGCTTACTGGATCGGCTCTGTGTTTGCTGAATACAATACTCTAAAAACATTTCAGAGAACTGCTGATCCAGAGCAAAAACTGATGCTGACCCAATCAGAAACACTAGGAGTATAACCCTGCTATGCAACAATCTCTGTGTCTCCTGTGCAGTACTTTAACTATGTATTTATCCCCCTTGAGGGAGTTAAACACATAGAATTGCAGGGCATATAGTTATAAAATAACAGTATCTAATGAATGAAAGCATTTAAACAGTCTTTCAAAATGGAACAAGTATCACTGCCAACAAAATACTTATAACATTTCATTTTCTCAAAATGCCTATTTCTTTCATGTAATTGGCAAGAGTCCATGAGCTAGTGACGTATGGGATATAAAATCCTACCAGGAGGGGCAAAGTTTCCCAAACCTCAAAATGCCTATAAATACACCCCTCACCACACCCACAACTCAGTTTTACAAACTTTGCCTCCTATGGAGGTGGTGAAGTAAGTTTGTGCTAAGATTTCTACGTTGACATGTGCTTCTCAGCATTTTGAAGCCGGATTCCTCTCAGAGTACAGCGAATGTCAGAGGGACGAGAAGAGAGTATCACCTATTGAATGCAATAATTTTCCTAACAGGGGTCTTTTTCATAGGTTCTCTGTTATCGGTCGTAGAGATTCATCTCCTACCTCCCTTTTCAGATCGATGATATACTCTCATATACCATTACCTCTACTGATAACTGTTTCAGTACTGGTTTGGCTATCTGCTATATGTGGATGGGTGTCTTTGGGTAAGTATGTTTTTATTACTTAAGACACCTCAGCTATGGTTTTGGCACTTTATGCATTTATATAAAGTTCTAAATATATGTATTGTACTTATATTTGCCATGAGTCAGGTTCATGTATTTCCTTTTGCAGATTGTCAGTTTCATATTTTGGGAAAATTAATATTAAGAAATATTTTTTTCTTACCTGGGGTTTAGTCTTTTTTTCAATTGACTACTTTGTTTCAAATTGCGGGCTGTCTTAGGCTCCCGGGTGCGCCAAATGCTACACTTTATTGCGTCATTCTTGGCGCGAGAATTTTTTTGCGCGAAAGGCACGTCCGTTGACACAAGTTCGTCATTTCCGGCGTCGTAATTGACGCAGAGGTTTCACACAGGGTTGCGTCGTTAGTGACGTGAGTGTGTCATTTCCGGACATGGTTGGCGCCAAAAAATTTTTAAGTTACGTTGTGCGTCATACTTGGAGCCAAATATTTTTCCTTATTTATTTGCACCATTGCTGTTTGCCTCTTGCCTTTTTCTATGTCAGAGGGCTATCTTATTTGCATTTTTTCCCATTCCTGAAACTGTCATATAAGGAAATTGATAATTTTGCTTTATATGTTGTTTTTTCTTTTACATTCTGCAAGATGTCTCAATCTGATCCTGCCTCAGAAGTATCTGTTGGAACTTTGCTGCCTGACATCGGTTCTACCAAAGCTAAGTGCATTTGTTGTAAAATTATGGAGATTATATCTCCTAATGTCATTTGTATTAGTTGCCATGATAAACTTTTACATGCAGATAGTGTGTCCATCAGTAATAGTACATTGCCGGTTGCAGTTCCTTCATCTTCTAATTTACATGATATACCTATGAATTTTAAAGAATGTGTTACTGATTCTATTCAGAAGGCTTTGTCTGCATTTCCACCTTCTAATAAGCGTAAGAGGTCTTTTAAAACTTCTCATAAAGTTGATGAAATTTCAAATGACCAACAACATAATGAATTATCCACCTCTGATGAGGATCTATCTGATTCAGAAGATCCTTCCTCAGATATTGACACTGACAAATCTACTTATTTATTTAAAATACAGTATATGCGTTCTTTGTTAAAAGAAGTGTTAACTACTTTGGATATTGAGGAAGCTAGTCCTCTTGATATTAAAACCAGTAAACGTTTAAATTCTGTTTTTAAACCTCCTGTGGTTACTCCAGAGGTTTTTCCTATTCCTGATGCTATTTCTGATATGATTTCTAAGGAATGGAATAAGCCGGGTACTCCTTTTAATCCTTCTGCAAGGTTTAAAAAATTGTATCCTTTACCAGCAATTTCAATAGAGTTTTGGGAAAAGATCCCCAAAGTTGATAGGGCTATTTCCACTCTTGCTAAACGAACCACTATTCCTATGGAAGATAGTACTTCCTTTAAAGATCCTTTAGATAGGAAGCTTGAATCTTATCTAAGGAAAGCCTATTTGTATGCAGGTCATCTTCTTAGGCCTGCAATTTCTTTGGCTGATGTTGCAGCTGCTTCAACTTTTTGGTTAGAGAATTTAGCGCAACAATAATTTGATTCTGACTTATATAGCATTGTTTGTTTACTACAACATGCTAATCATTTTATTTGTGATGCAATTTTTGATATTATCAAAATTGATGTTAGATCCATGTCTTTAGCTATTTTAGCTAGAAGAGCTTTGTGGCTTAAATCTTGGAATGCTGATATGATATCTAAGTCTAGATTACTATCTCTTTCTTTCCAAGGTAATAATTTATTTGGTTCTCAGTTGGATTCTATTATTGCAACTGTTACTGGAGGGAAGGGAGTCTTTTTGCCTCAGGATAAAAAACCTAAGGGTAAATCTAAGGCTTCTAATCATTTTCCTTCCTTTCGTCAAAATAAGGAACAAAAACCTAATCCTTCCCCCAAGGAAACTGTTTCCAATTGGAAGCCTTCCTCAAATTGGAATAAATCCAAGCCTTTTAAGAAACCAAAGTCAGCCCCTAAGTCCGCATGAAGGTGCGGCCCTCATTCCAGCTCAGCTGGTAGGGGGCAGATTAAGGTTTTTCAAGGATGTTTGGGCAAATTCTGTCCAAAATCAATGGATTCAGAGCATTGTCTCTCAGGGGTACCGAATAGGATTCAGAGTAAGACCTCCTGTGAGAAGATTTTTTCTCTCACGCATCCCAGTAAATCCAGTAAAAGCTCAGGCTTTCCTGAGGTGTGTTTCAGACCTGGAGGTTTCAGGGGTAATCATGCCGGTTCCTTTTCAGGAACAAGGTCTGGGGTTTTATTCAAATCTTTTCATTGTCCCAAAGAAAGAAAATTCATTCAGACCAGTTCTGGATCTGAAAATTTTGAATTGTTATGTAAGAGTACCAACTTTCAAGATGGTGACTATAAGGACTATTCTGCCTTTTGTTCAGCAAAGACATTATATGTCTACAATAGACTTGCAGGATGCTAACCTTCATATTCCGATTCATCCAGAACATTATCAGTTCCTGAGATTCTCTTTTCTAGACAAGCATTACCAATTTGTTGCTCTTCCATTTGGCCTAGAAACAGCTCCAAGAATCTTTTCAAAGGTTCTGGGTGCCCTACTCTCTGTAATCAGAGAACAGGATATTGCGGTGTTTCCTTATTTGGACGATATCTTGGTACTAGCTCAGTCTTTACGTTCTGCAGAATCTCACACGAATCATCTAGTGTTGTTTCTTCGAAAACATGGTTGATCAATTTACCAAAAAGTTTCTTAATTCCTCAGACAAGGGTCACGTTTTTAGGTTTCCAGATAGATTCAGTGTCCATGACTCTGTCTCTAACAGACAAGAGACGTTTGAAATTGGTTGCAGCATGTCGGCACCATCAGTCTCAGTCATTCCCTTCAGTGGCTATGTGCATGGAAGTTTTAGGCCTCATGACTGCAGCATCGGACACGATTCCTTTTGCTCATTTTCAAATGAGACCTCTCCAGCTTTGTATGCTGAATCAATGGTGCTGGGATTATACAAAGATATCACAATCAATATCCTTAAATCCCAATGTTCGACACTCTCTGACATGGTGGTTAAATCACCAGCATTTAGTTCAAGGGGCCTCTTTTGTTCAGCCAACCTGGACTGTGATCACAACAGATGTGAGTCTTTCAGGTTGGGGAGCTGTCTGGGGATCTCTGACAGCACAAGGGGTTTGGAAATCTCAAGAGGCGAGACTACCAATCAATATTTTAGAACTCAGAGCTCTTCAGTTTTGGCCTCTGTTGAAGAGAGAACAGATCATTTGTTTTCAGACAGACAATATTACAACAGTGGCATATCTCAATCATCAGGGTGGGACTCACAGTCCCCAAGCTATGAAAGAAGTATCTCGGATACTTGTTTGGGTGGAATCCAGCTCCTGTCTAATTTCTGCGGTTCATATCCCAGGTGTAGACAATTGGGAGGCAGATTATCTCAGCCATCAGACTTTACATCCAGTGGAGTGGTTTCTCCATCCGGATGTGTTTTCTCAGATTGTTCAGATGTGGGGTCTTCCAGAAATAGATCTGATGGGTTCTCATCTAAACAAGAAACTTCCCAGATACCTGTCCAGGTCCAGGGATTCTCAGGCGGAAGCAGTGGATGCGCTGACACTTCCTTGGTGTTATCAACCTGCTTATATCTTCCCGCCTCTAGTTCTTCTTCAAAGAATGATCTCCAAAATCATCATGGAACAATCATTTGTGTTGCTCGTGGCTCCAGCATGGCCCCACAGGTTTTGGTATGCGGATCTTGTTCGGATGTCCAGTTGCCAACCTTGGCCACTTCCGTTAAGGCCAGACCTACTGTCTCAAGGTCCGTTTTTCCATCAGGATCTCAAATCATTAAATTTGAAGGTATGGAAATTGAACGCTTAGTGCTAAGTCATAGAGGTTTCTCTAACTCAGTAATTAATACTATGTTACAAGCTCGTAAATCTGTCTCTAGGAATATTTATTATCGAGTTTGGAAGACTTACATTTCATGGTGTTCTCATAAATTCTCTTGGCATTCTTTTAGAATTCCTAGAATTTTACAGTTTCTGCCGGATGGTTTAGAAAAAGGTTTGTCTGCAAGTACTTTGAAGGGACAAATCTCTGTTTTTTCTGTTTTATTTCACAGAAAGATTGCTACTCTTCCTGATATTCACTGTTTTGTACAGGCTTTAGTTCGTATTAAGCCTGTCATAAATCAATTTCTCCTCCTTGGAGTCTTAATTTGGTTTTGAGGGCGTTACAGGCTCCTCCATTTGAGCCTATGCACTCTTTGGACATTAAACTACTTTCTTGGAAAGTGTTGTTCCTTTTGGCCATCTTTTCTGCTAGAAGAGTTTCTGAGTTTTCTGCTCTTTCTTGTGAATCTCCTTTTCTGATTTTTCATCAGGATAAGGCGGTTTTGCGGACTTCATTTAAGGTTGTGAATTCTAACAACATTAGTAGAGAAATTGTTGTCCCTTCCTTGTGTCCTAATCCTAAGAATTCTTTGGAAAAATCCTTACATTCTTTGGATGTGGTGAGAGCTTTGAAATATTATGTTGAAGCTACTAAAGATTTCAGAAAGACTTCTAGTCTATTTGTTATATTCTCTGGTTCTAGGAAAGGTCAGAAGGCTTCTGCTATTTCCTTGGCTTCTTGGTTAAAGCTTTTGATTCATCAAGCTTATTTAGAGTCGGGTCAGGCTCTGCCTCAGAGAATTACAGCTCATTCTACTAGATCAGTCTCCACTTCGTGGGCTTTTAAGAATGAAGCTTCAGTTGATCAGATTTGCAAAGCGGGAACTTGGTCCTCTTTGCATACATTTACTAAATTCTACCGTTTTGATGTATTTGCTTCTTCAGAAGCATTTTTTGGTAGAAAAGTTCTTCAGGCAGCTGTTTCAGTTTGATTCTTCTGCTGATGTTTTAAGTTTTTCTTTTCTTCATGAGAATAACTTATATTTTGGGTTGTGGATTAATTTTTCAGCATATGGCTCTTGTTTATTTTTATCCCTCCCTTTCTAGTGACTCTTGTGTGGAGTTCCACATCTTGGGTATTTGATATCCCATACGTCACTAGCTCATGGACTCTTGCCAATTACATGAAAGAAAACATAATTTATGTAAGAACTTACCTGATAAATTCATTTCTTTCATATTGGCAAGAGTCCATGAGGCCCACCCTTTTTGTGGTGGTTATGATTTTTTTTGTATAAAGCACAATTATTTCCAGATTCCTTTGTTGATGCTTTTTACTCCTTTCTTTATCACCCCACTACTTGGCTATTCATTAAACTGAGTTGTGGGTGTGGTGAGGGGTGTATTTATAGGCATTTTGAGGTTTGGAAAACTTTGCCCCTCCTGGTAGGATTGTATATCCCATACGTCACTAGCTCATGGACTCTTGCCAATATGAAAGAAATTAATTTATCAGGTAAGTTCTTACATAAATTATGTTTTACATACAGAAGCTCTCTATAGAAAATAATTAAAGTGCTTTTTTAAAAATAAAAAAATTACAAATTTTACACTGATTTGGGAAATTGATTGCAATGTGTATTATTTATATGAATACCAAATAAAAAAGACTAACCAGTCTATAATTAGTGATGTCACGAATAGTTCTCTGGCGAATAGTTCCCGGCGAACATAGCTTGTTCGCGTTCGCCGCGGCGGGCAAACATATGCGATGTTTGATCCGCCCCCTATTCGTCATCATTGAGTAAACTTTGACCCTGTATCTCACAGTCTGCAGACACATTTCAGCCAATCAGCAGCAGACACTCCCAGCTCCTGGACAGCAGCCATTTTAGATTCATTCTGATCCTGCATTCTTAGTGAGAGGAGGGATAGTGTAGCTGCTGCTGATTTATAGGGAAATTGATAGCTAGGCTAGTGTATTCAGTGTCCACTACAGTCCTGAAGGACTCATCTGATCTCTGCTGTAAGGACAGCACCCCAAAAAGCCCTTTTTAGGGCTAGAACATCTTTTTTTTTTTGCCTGTGTAATTTTGACTGTGAAACAGTCTGCTAGTGTAATCTAATTGCAGTTGCCTGCCTGCAGTGCCACCACTCATATCTGTTGTAACAGTAGTGTAAATTTTGTAAAAAAAGACTTTTTTGACTGTGAAACATCAGTCTGCTAGTGTAATCTATAAGCAGTTGCCTGCCTGCCAGCGTGTGTGCCAGGCCCACTTGCCAACTAGTGCCACCACTCATATCTGTTGTAACAGTAGTGTAAATTTAAAAAAAAAAAAACTTTTTTGACTGTGAAACATCAGTCTGCTAGTGTAATCTAATTGCAGTTGCCTGCCTGCCAGCGTGTGTGCCAGGCCCACTTGCCAACTAGTGCCACCACTCATATCTGTTGTAACAGTAGTGTAAATTTTTTTTAAAAAACTTTTTTGACTGTGAAACATCAGTCTGCTAGTGTAATCTAATTGCAGTTGCCTGCCTGCCAGCGTGTGTGCCAGGCCCACTTGCCAACTAGTGCCACCACTCATATCTGTTGTAACAGTAGTGTAAATTAAAAAAAAAAAGTGATTGCACGCGCAGTGACATCAGTGAGGACAAGGAACGGGACATGGCTAGCTTGGTATCCAACCTTGTGCAAATGGGGAGTTTGCGGTTGTGCAAATGGACTGTTTGCGGTTGTTTGCGGTGCGTTAAACGGGGAGTTTGGTCTGTCACTGTGAAGCGGGCGTAACCCTTACACTACCTGAACGATACAACATCATACCTGATGTTTTAAAGCACGTTATTCCAAACAATTTAGGAATTTTAGGTGATTTATGCCCTTTATGGATTAAAAACAGACTCTGCATCAACTATGTAATTTTCCATGGGAGTTTTGCCATGGATCCCCCTCCGGCATGCCCCAGTCCAGGTGTTAGTCCCCTTGAAACAACTTTCCCATCACTTTTGTGGCCAGAAAGAGTGCCTGTGGGTTTTAAAATTCGCCTGCTAATTGAAGTCAATGGCGGTTCGCCCGGTTCGCCCGTTTGCGAACTTTTGCGGAAGTTCGCGTTCGCTGTTCGCAAACGCAAAATTTTAGGTTTGCGACATCACTATCTATAATTGCACATTTGTATTACAGATCCAGAATTTGGCCATAATTTAAGGCAACATAGGAGATGATCTCAGTCTTGTGCTTGCTTTTTACAGATAACGATGTATTAAACGTACAAGAAACTCAATTTTTTTTCCTGATTCAGATATAGAATACATTTTAGCAACTTTTCAATTTATTTCTATTATCTAATTTGCTTCATTCGCTTTGTATTCTTTATTGTAGAAATGGCAATGCACATGTGTGAGCCAATAATATGAGACATATATGTGCAACCACCAATCAGCATCACCTAACCCTACCTAGGTATGCTTTAAACAAAGATTAGCATGCGAACCAAACAAATTATATAATAGAAGAAAATTGGAAAGCTGTTTGCAATTGCATGCGCTCTCTAAATCATGGTAGAAAATATTTGGGTTTCATATCCCTTTAACCTGTATGTCTTTCTAAGGAATTTGAACAGAGGCATTATCAGTATTGGCATGTGCAGTACTTGGGTTATTGATTCAGCTTATTTTTTATTTTATTTAAGCAGGTAGTATTTTATTTTTACATTTGCTTCATTCTTTTATTATCCTTTGTTGAAGGAGCAGCAATGCACTACTGGGAGATAGCTGAGCACAATTGGTAAGCCAATGACAAGAAGAATATATGTGAAGCCAAGAATCAAAAGCTATCTGGCAGTAGTGTATTGCTGCTCCTAAAACTACCTAGATATGTTTTTAAACAAATTATACTGAAAGAGAACAAAGCCAATTGGATAAAAGAAGTAAACTGGAAAGTTGTTTAAAATCACATGCTCTATTTGAATTATGAAAGTCTAATTTTGATGTTACTATTCCTTTAAGAAAGCAAATTTATATACAAACATACACTCAAATATATATATATACACACACAACACATAGAAAGTCTGTCACTCTCTTGCAAGGGCACAGCTAGATTAAATGCAAAATGAAAGAGTTGGATACAGCATTTGGCCAAGCCAACTGGTGATAGGCCTCTTCCTCGCTGGGTCCCTAACCTATAGCCACACAATGCCTGCCTACAACCAAACACTGAGATACAAACAAGGGGGAAAAAGGCCCTTTGTAATTTCCCTAGAAATATACAAAATACTGAAATGGACTGCACTCTCAAACCGGACACATTCCATAACCCTGCAAAGCTCATAGCCCTGGGTGCTCACTGGCACTCACAGACAGCTGCAAAGCTTTCAGGGACTTGACAGTTAACCCCAGTCAAGGGATTAATTTATCCAAAAACAAAGGCACAGTTCTAATAATTGCATAGCATATGCTATTTCTACTGGAAAATGTTATATTTTATATGTAATATTAAACTTACATCTGAATTAATACAATTTATCATAGTTTTGCTAACTTCACCTTTAGAATTGAATATATGTAACATTCAAATTAGCAAAAGGATTGTTTGTTTGTTTTAATCAAACATTTGTTTAGAACATATATGATGAACAATTTGCAGTTTCAAATGAATGTGCCAAAATTAGCCATATTCAATACCAGACCAATTTACCTCATAAGCTGCATGTTCTGCCACTGTTTGCCCACTAGATGGCAGTAAAAGATCACAGTGAAAAACCTGAAAGTCATAATACCATGTTACACATATTACTGTTGCGACAAATATATTTGGATTAATTATACGCAAGTAAATAATTATGATTAAAAATATAGTTTATCATACAACTGATTACTTATAAATCTCAAAGTTTGTGCTCAAATAACACGTGGAATCTCTGACCTTCGTTTCATTTCGTAAGTGTACAATTGGATTCTGATTCTAACAGAGATTTTTTATCAGCAGATTAAAGGTGAATCACACAACAAGCCCCAGAGTCAGGATATATGAAATGTATTAAAACCATTATAAAACTGTGAATCAGATTTAATATGACTAGGAGCAAAACAATTCAGACAATATGGGAATTTTAAGAATAGGACAGGCAATACGAAATTCTAAAACTGAAGCGTCACAGCATAGGCTTAACGGGGCAAGTGACAAGTATATTTTACACAAATCATTTAAGAATTCATACATTTTCAATGGATTCTACATTAGCCCTGCCATAGTTTTTTTTTCTTCTGAATACAGTTTGTCAAATTGGTTTTTATTTGATCTAATTCCTTAGATTTAAACATCAGACAGACTAATTTACCTAAATTCCTCCTTTTCAGAGAGTGGTACCCTTTTTACAGCAGGTAAACCTCCTCATTAACCGCTTAAATGGATATTAAACAGTGCTCCAAAGAAAATATATAAAGAAACGGATTGTGTAAACAAAACAGTAAACAACTTACTTGACCTCTGTTATATAGTCTATCCACTTGCCTAGAGGTTTTATGACATCAGGCTAATATAAAACTTCCCCAAAAGCCTTCCCCAAAGGAAGCAAATATGTAGTGTAACAAATATAAATAAAAGGTAAAATCCATTTAAATAAATGAATAATATTGTAATTATTTATATTAAAGGGCCATTATACACTCATTTTTCTTTGCATAAATGTTTTGTAGATGATCTATTTATAAAGCCCATAAAGTTAGTTTTTTTTAAAAATGTATAATTTTGCTTATTTTTAAAGAACATTGCTCTGATTTTCAGACTCCTAACCAAGCCCCAAAGTCTTATTTGAATACCGTCAGCTACCTACTCCAGCTTGCTCCTGTTTGTGTAAAGGGTCTTTTCATATGCAAAAGAAGGTGGAGGGGGAGAGTGTCTTATTTCCCACTTGCAGTGGGCTTTCCAACTGCCTTTTCAACAGAGCTAAACTGAAAGCTTCCAAGTACGTTTTTAAACCATTTTATACTGGATTTTTACATCAGTATCAGTGCATCTTATTCTTTATAGTAGTGTCTATTACATGCAGTTATATGAAAATTAGTGTATACTGTCCCTTTAAGTATAAGTAACTGCTTAGTGCTTTTTTATTACAATAATGAAACTAATTGTTTAAAGGATTACAAACTTTTATCTTTTTTTGTTATATTAAAACATATTTATGATCACTTGTATGTAATAAAAATTACCAACCTCAAATTCCTTCAAAACGAAGCACCAGAAACTTTTAATTCTGTTTTTTCATTTTCGTCTACGTCATCTAATTCAGACCACTTTTTTAGCCCCTACGTGTATATAACTCTCAACCATTAATTTTCTCCGCTTTCACATGTCATTATAATATTAATAGGTAGAGAATCGCATGCGCACCAAACAGGGACAAAATAGAGCTTGCACAGTGTGTCTTACTGACGACCAAAATTCCAGGACATCATAGGGTAATACATAGGGTAATACATTGTGTATGACGTTGCGCAATATTGCGCATGCGCAATAGAAATTTCGTCCGCCATCTTCAAACTGCGGTTTGCACAATGGATTGGCTAGGAGTGTGAGCAACTCACGGAGTGGGTTTGGAAAAAAACAAAATGTAAGATTAGGATTGCAGCAATCAGGTAGGAAACTGAAAAAGACATGCTATTAGAAATATGTTAGGAAAGGTTTTAATAAAACGAAAAAGAGCGCAATCAGTTTAACTTACAGTGGTCCTTTAACATCCCTTTAACAATTACCTATAAATCAATCTTGCTGCCACTTTACAAATACTACCTGATACACTGGCTGAAACAAACAGCCAAGGCTCCCCCTGCTGCTTGATTGTTTGTATAGCACATTAATACAACTGTAAGAGAGAAGGAGAAGAAAGGAAGGGAATTCTTTGATCCAGGGTATTAAAAAAAAAAAAAAAAATAATAATGTGAAATATTTATCTGTAAAAAATATCTATTCGAAAAGCTAAATTCATATTACAATTATCCACTTTAGATATAGCGTTAGGATACTTGAAGGGACAGTATACTATAAAATTGATTTTCCCTTAATGTGTTTCCAATTACTTTTTTTTACCAAGTGCAGAGTATAAAATGTATGAGATTTGCTTTTTATGGTTTATTTGTGTATAAGAAATAGCTGATTTTGTGTTTTGAAGCCACAAGCTAATAGAATGGGTTGAGCTTGTAGGTATAATCAGATCTCATTACTTTATCACATTGTGTACATATACCTGCTTTTTTTTATCTTATATCTGTCCGTAAACCAAAGACCAATACTTGGACAGAACAATGGAAAATTAACATTGTATTACCTTATCTCTTCTATACCCCACTGGGAGTGTAATTTATTCTGCTGGCTGTGTTTACACAGCTTATCTATAGCTTGGCCTTAAGGCTAAAAACTTTCAGAATAGGTGGGCATACCACAGGCTAAATCAACTATTTCAAATGCCAATATAAAAGTTATTGAAAAACACATTTTATACACACAAACAATTTAATACACTCCAGCATGTAAAGTGGATCATTGGGAACAAATTAGATGTCCCTTTAAATAGATGTAAAAGATTCTGTTTCATGTTTGTAATAAAAAACACTAAGTAGTGTGTTATAGTAAATAGAAATCATTGCAATATATTATTTGTCATCTTAAAAGGATTTTACTGTTCTTTTCTTTTTTTTTTTTACTTAATTTGTGCAGAGTCCATTACTTTCTGTCACAGCCCTCAAGGGGTCTGTGGCCTTTTACAGGAATGCAAAGAAGGAGCTTTCCTTTTGGAGTAGCTGCTAAGAGACACCTGCTCTAGCTCCAGTTAGGGGCGAGATTACATATACGGCGCAGGCTACAGCGCAAGTGCTGTAACCCGCGCCGCCCGTAATTTCACCTTGCACACCGGGGTATCCAATAAACCCCGCCGGCAGTTCATAAAGTGCCGTAAGTCGGATATACTAGTGATGTCCAGAAATGAGCGTAAATACAAATTTCTGGAGTTGCCAGTGACTTACGGCACTTTAGAAACTGCTGGTGCCTAAGAAAAGTAAAAAAAAATATCAAATCTCCCGTAAAAGTTTAACACGCCTCCCAAAAATAAGCCCGACACGTATAACCCCTATATCCGCCATCAAACCCACATCGGAATTAATAAAAGTATTAACCCCTAAACTGACAAACCCCCCCCCACAACGCAATATGCCTAATTAAACTATTAACTCCTATATCGGCCATCAAACCCACACCGCAATTAATAACTAAACTATTAACCCCAAAATGCACCAACCCCAACATCGCAAACTACCTATTAAAACTATTAACCCCTAATCAGCCATTAACCCACAATGCAAACTACCTATTAAAGTATTAACCCCTAAACCTCCAAAACCCACAACGCAAACTACCTATTAAAGTATTAACCCCTAAACTGCCAAAGACTCTTTCTGGCCACAATAGTGATGGAAAAGTTGTTTCAAGGGGACTAACACCTGGACTGTGGCATGCCGGAGGGGGATCCATGGCAAAACTCCCATGGAAAATTACATAGTTGATGCAGAGTCTGGTTTTAATCCATAAAGGGCATAAATCACCTAACATTCCTAAATTGTTTGGAATAACGTGCTTTAAAACATCAGGTATGATGTTGTAACAATCAGGTAGTGTAAGGGTTACGCCCGCTTCACAGTGCGCAGTGTAGGTGATATAACTGCCCTGTGACCATGCTTTGCAGACCAGGTATCAGTGGTCAGATGGACCCTTGCCCCAACACTGTGTGCCAGACATGCCATTATAGCAGACTTATATGGCTTTGGCATTGCTTTTTGGAAATTTGAAGGCTGCTAAATGCCACTGCGCACCACACTTGTTTTATGCCCAGCAGTGAAGGGGTTAATTAGGGAGCATCTAGGCAGCTTGTAGAGTTAATTTTAGCTTAAGTGTAGTGTAGTAGACAACCCAAAGTATTGATCTAGGCCCATTTTGGTATATTTAATGCCACCATTTCACCCCCAAATGCGATCAAATAAAAAAAAACGTTCACTTTTTCACAAACTAGGTTTCTCACAGAAATTATTTACAAACAACTTATGCAATTATGGCATAAATGGTTGTAAATGCTTCTTTGGGATCCCCTTTGTTCAGAAATATCAGACTTATATGGCTTTAGCATTGCTTTTTGGTAATTAGAAGGCTGCTAAATGCCACTGCCCACCACACGTGTTTTATGCCCAGCAGTGAAGGGGTTAATTAGGGAGCATGTAGGGAGCTTGTAGAGTTAATTTTAGCTTAAGTGTAGTGTAGTATACAACCCAAAGTATTGATCTAGGCCCATTTTGGTATATTTCATGCCACCATTTCACCGCCAAATGCGATCAAATTTAAAAAAAACTTAATTATTTTCGCAATTTTAGGTTTCTCACTGAAATTATTTACAAACAGCTTGTGCAATTATGGCACAAATGGTTGTAAATGCTTCTCTGGGATCCCCTTTGTTCAGAAATAGCAGACATATATGACTTTGGTGTTGCTTTCAGGTAATTAGAAGGCCGCTAAATGCTGCTGCGCATCACATGTGTATTATGGCTAGCAGTAAAGGGGTTAATTAGGTCGTTTGTAGGGAGCTTGCAGGGTTAATTTTAGCTTTAGTGTAGGGATCAGCCTCCCACCTGACACATCAGACCCCCTGATTCCTCCCAAACAGCTCCCTTCTCTCCCCCACCCCACAATTGTCCCCGCCATCTTAAGTACTGGCAGAAAGTCTGCCAGTACTAAAATAAAAGGTTTTTTAAAAAAAATATATATTTTTTATAGCATATTTACATATGCTGTAGTGTAGCATCCCCCCTTAGCCCCCAACCTCCCTGATCCCCCCCAAAACAGCTCTCTAACCCTCCCCATCTGCCTTATTGGCGGGCAAATCTTGGGTACTGGCAGCTGTCTGCTATTATTTCACAGTCAAAAAAGTGTTGTTTTTTTTAAATGTACACTACTGTTACACCAGATATGAGTGGTGGCACTGGGCAAGTGGGCACAGTATACGCTGTGAGCCTGACACACATGCTGGCAGGCAGGCAACTGCAATCAGATTACACAGGAAAAAATTATGTTCTAGCCCTAAAAAGGGCTTTTTGGGGTGCTGTCCTTACAGCAGAGATCAGATGAGTCCTTCAGGACTGTAGTGGACACTGAATACACTAGCCTAGCTATCGATTTCCTTATTAAATCAGCAGCAGCTACACTGTCCCTCCTCTCACTAAGAATGCAGCTTCCAAATGAATCTAAAATGGATGCTGTCCAGGAAGTGGGAGGGTCTGGGAGGGAGGGTCTGCTGCTGATTGGCTGTAATGTGTCTTCTGACTGTGAGGTACAGGGTCAAAGTTTACTCAATGATAAAGAATAGGGGGCGGACCGAACATCGCATATGTTCGCCGTCCGCAGCGAACGCGAACATGCTATGTCCGCCGGGAACTATTCGCCGGCGAACTATTCGCGACATCACTAATCAGGAGGTGTTATTCTTTATATAGGACATACTGAATGATGGGACAGGGGTGGGCTATACAAGGGAATTTAAAGACGAATATCTGAGACATTAACATCATGAATTTGTATTGAATAAATTATTTTTAAGTTAATATTGAGGGGTTTGGGATTTTAGAATAATTAAGTTTTATTGTAATAATCTATTTATTATCTGGATAGTTAGTGATTGTAAATAATGTTTTAACTAACTGGTAAAGTTTACTAGTGTTGTTTAGCACACTCTTATTACAGTTGCTATTTTCATTTGATTCTTTACTATCATTTTGGAAGAGAGTGCTTACAATGATTGTCAGTCCTTGCATTTGTGAAACGCTAGGATTGACCATTGGAACAAATAAAGAGGACTTTCATTCATGAAGTATAAAATACTTCATGCTGAAAGCTCCTTTATTTGTTTCAAGTGTTGCCGCACTGAGCTGCTCAGGCAGCCCACGGCAGAACGCTGTTTTGCTAAGAGGTGACATTTCCACCTCTTAGCAAATAGCCATGCAGGAAATCCGGTGTCACACGGCGCCAAGCCGGATTTCCTGCAGGCTATTGGCTAAGAGGTTAAAATGTCACCTCTCTAGCAAAACAGCAATCTGCCGTGGGCTGCCTGAGCAGCTCAGTGCGGCAATGTTATTTCTAATTTACTCTTATTATCAAATTTTCTTCGTTCTCTTGGTATCTTTTTTGAAAAAGCAGGAATTGAGGCTTAGGATAGGAATACACAAAAAGAATTACAATAAGAATATTGTAATTATTTTTCATATTATTTTTCACGAAGGAGTTGCAAGTCGCAAAAAATTAGGCCACCAGTTTGACTGCCCTGACCTACCTGTATTAAGTAGTAGCTACTACCAGTTTCATGCTGTTCCTGCAATCCAGTTCACTGAGTGGAATTATTAAATGGTCTACTGTCACATTGTTAATAACAAGTCATTTTTGTCATTTATTTGTAGGCTGATAGTGCCGCCGACATCATTTAATAAAACTACATGATGTTTTATATGAATAGATTGAGTACTTTACAAGTTACTGTAACTGTACTGTAAAATCCACCCATCTATCTATCTATCTATCTATCTATCTATCTATCTATCTAGCTATCTATCTATCTAAAGTGTCCTAGAATAAGTGCAATTTATTTAACATCAGTTTTGGCAATGTCTAACAAAAGGGTGGCAAAAAGTTATAAAGTTCAAAAGCTTTTAAACACATCCCAACTGTAACAAGTCAGTTCCTAAAGGAAAAATAAATAACTTGTATAATGAAATCCCAGAGGTTGTATGGACACACATTTTGTATTCATATGAAGATACTTTGTAATATTAACATGAGAAAAATGTGTGACAGATAAAAAATATATTATAGACCATTGTTATGTTGTACATATATTTATAGTAGTTAATATAATCTTTTTCATTTTTATTTGTAGCTATTGGGACTGTCTAGTTTATTTCAGTTTGACTTGTAATGGTTAGTAGTACATTAGAAAAAGAAAAGCCTATATGAAGTCTGCATAACTAGCACACAAGTAGAACTGTGGGAACTGTAAGCTCCTAAAAGACTTTCAATTTATCTTCCCATTCATAAGGGTTCCTTGTCTATAACACCTTTGTCTAGATCACTCTGCTTTTGTTTCCTATTAAAATTTGAAGGCGAAATAGGGGTGACTAATTTATCATCCCCTTTTCAGTTGGGTTAGCCTATTAAACCTCATGATATTATCAAGAAGTCACTGTCTTTAGCAGGACAAGATTTGGTCATCTATAACTTCTGGAAACACTGACACCAACACTTTATGAGCCTGGACCTAAACCTTCTCTTTGAACATTTAAATGAAGTGTTTGAGTCAGTGGTCTTAGTACCAAACTTGTTAGGAAAGCAAACTAGTTAAAATGCCTTTAACATCCTCCTATCTTAACACCTGTCCGTTTGATCTTGTTTCCTCACAACTATTGCACTTTCTTTTAACTTCTTTTACACTGTTCCTAACATCCATACTCTCACTCTAAACTAGTACATGTTCATGATCTCTTAAACATTAACATTAATCAAAGCAAACATTATAAAACCTCCATTTAATCAAACTTCTTTATCTCTCTACTTTCATGTCAGAACTTACTGTAAAGCTTATATTCAAACACAATGCATTTCACAACATCACAGATATCATAATGACCTATTTAGAGCATTCTTCATTGGTCTTGATGTATCTGAAGTCTCCTACACTGTTGACCACTCACTCCCACTCCACAGACCCTCGTTGTTTTGCTTTTGACACACAAATTCCTGTTTCTATCTATTTCTAAAACTTTGCCTTTGGTGTATCCTTCCCTGGTACATCTGCTGCTTCCTCAGGCACTTACTGTCGTAGTGACATAAGTGATGTAAGGCTTGTGTTTTCACTCTACAATTAGTACCTAGATTGCTTAAAAACATTCTGTGAGTTTTAATCACCTGTATACTTAAGACACCCAGATCTATCTATCTGCACAGCACCATGACACTAGCTTTCTTCTTAGTATTTTGAACTAGATGCAATTTATTTTATTTAAAACTCAACATTTACATAACAGATCTCTTCTCATTTCTATTTTATTCTACTATCCTCACTATTCACCAAAATGAATTTCTGTTTAAAATACTGTAAAAATCATCATCAACTGTAACATTTCTATGCTGGTCTCAAGCGCTACTGTCTCTGTTATTCTAATAAGGGATTATCCTAAAGCTATACCCTAACATTAAATGTTTAACCCATTCTTCCCTTTTCCAAATCGTCTCTCATTACTTTACCACGTTCCTGTTCACAGGACTTTTCTCACAATGTACTGTTTCTGTGAAACCCTTGCCTTGCTCTGTGAGATTTGTCTAATGTTTAAGAATTTGATCTGCAATCTAAAAACATACCTGTTGAATGCATTGTGTAATAACTTATCTCTGTGTTTTTATTTTTACCTCAGCAACCTCACATTCAGTTTTTACTTTTCCCTATTTTAAGTATTTTAGTATAAAAGTTTTTAAGACTACCGGACCTTGTGTAAAGGTTTTACACATCAGATGAGAACTTAGGGCCCATCACACCTTTACAACTTATATAAATGCCTTACTGTAAATAGTATGTTGTTATGTAATGAGATGCCTATTATCACAGGGCTGAATAATAATTTGGTGCTTTAATAACTGAACATGATAATGATCACAATATTAATAATTAGTAAGTTCTTGCAGAACAGATAACTACATATATTTTGCCCCATGATAACACTGAGACAACTCTTGATATGTCATGTTAAAGTTGGAGTCAAAAAGGAGAATTTGACCAGGGCAGGGGTAATGGTTTAGTAGTGTCACCATAGGGGTATAAACTTTAACGGCTAGATTTAGAATTTTGTTGGTAACAACCCGCGTAGCTAACGCTGACTTTTTTCTGGCCGCACCTCTAAAATAACTCTGGTATTGAGAGTCCACAGAATGGCTGCGTTAGGATCCAAAAAGGGAGCGTAGAGGCATATTTAACGCTACTGCAACTCTCGATACCAGAGTTGCTTACGGACGCGGCCAGCCTCAAAAACGTGCTCGTGCACGATTCCCCCATAGAAAACAATGGGGCTGTTTGAGGTGAAAAAAAACCTAACACCTGCAAAAAAGCAGCGTTCAGCTCCTAACGCGGCCCCATTGTTTCCTATGGGGAAACACTTCCTATGTCTGCACCTAACACCCTAACATGAACCCCGAGTCTAAACACCCCTAACCTTACACTTATTAACCCCTAATCTGCCACCCCCGCTATCGCTGACCCCTGCATATTATTACTAACCCCATAATCTGCCGCTCCGTAAACCGCCGCTACTTACATTATCCCTATGTACCCCTAATCTGCTGTCCCTAACACCGCCGACCCCTATATTATATTTATTAACCCCTAATCTGCCGCCCACAACGTCGCCCCCACCTGCCTACACTTATTAACCCCTAATCTGCCGAGCGGAGCTCACCGCTATTCTAATAAATGTATTAACCCCTAAAGCTAATTCTAACCCTAACCCTAACACCCCCCTAAGTTAAATATAATTTTATTCTAACTAAATAAATTAACTCTTATTAAATAACTTATTCCTATTTAAAGCTAAATACTTACCTGTAAAATAAACCCTAATATAGCTACAATATAAATTATAATTACATTGTAGCTATTTTAGGATTAATATTTATTTTACAGGCAACTTTGTAATTATTTTAACCAGGTACAATATCTATTAAATAGTTAAGAACTATTTAATAGTTACCTAGTTAAAATAATAACAAAATTACCTGTAAAATAAATCCTAACCTAAGTTACAATTAAACCTAACACTACACTATCATTAAATGAATTAAATAAAATATCTACAATTACCTACAATTAAACCTAACACTACACTATCAATACATTAATTAAATACAATATCTACAAATAACTACAATGAAATAAACTAACTAAAGTACAAAAAATAAAAAAGAACTAAGTTACAAAAAATAAAAAAATATTTACAAACATAAGAAAAATCTTACAACAATTTTAAACTAATTACACCTACTCTAAGCCCCCTAATAAAATAACAAAGCCCCCCAAAATAAAAAAATGCCCTACCCTATTCTAAATTACTAAAGTTCAAAGCTCTTTTACCTTACCAGCCCTGAACAGGGCCCTTTGCGGGGCATGCCCCAAGAAGTTCAGCTCTTTTGCCTGTAAAAAAAAACATACAATACCCCCCCAACATTACAACCCACCACCCACATACCCCTAATCTAGCCCAAACCCCCCTTAAATAAACCTAACACTAAGCCCCTGAAGATCTTCCTACCTTATCTTCACCATACCAGGTTCACCGATCGGTCCAGAAGAGCTCCTCCGATGTCCTGATCCAAGCCCAAGCGGGGGGCTGAAGATGTCCATGATCCGGTAGAAGTCTTCATCCAAGCGGGGCAGAAGAGGTCTTCCATCCGATTGAAGTCTTCATCCAAGCGGCATCTTCTATCGTCATCCATCCGGAGCGGAGCGGCAGCATCCTGAAGACCTCCGACGCGGAACATCCATCCTGGCCGACGACTGAACGACGAATGACGGTTCCTTTAAATGACGTCATCCAAGATGGCTTCCCTCGAATTCCCATTGGCTGATAGGATTCTATCAGCCAATCGGAATTAAGGTAGGAATATTCTGATTGGCTGATGGAATCAGCCAATCAGAATCAAGTTCAATCCGATTGGCTGATCCAATCAGCCAATCAGATTGAGCTTGCATTCTATTGGCTGACCTCAGTTTAGGGGTACATAGGTAGTTTATGGGTGTTAGTGTACTTTAGGGCACAGTAGTTAAGAGCTTTATGAACCGGCGTTAGCCGAAAAAGCTCTTAACTCCTGTTTTTTTTCTGTGGCTGGAGTTTTGTCGTTAGATTTCTAACGCTCACTTCAGCCACGACTCTAAATACCGGAGTTAGAAAGATCCCATTGAAAAGATAGGATACGCAATTTACGTAAGGGGATCTGCGGTATGGAAAAGTCGCGGCTGAAAAGTGAGCGTTAGACCCTTTTTTGACTGACTCCAAATACCGGCGGTAGCCTAAAACCAGCGTTAGGAGCCTCTAACGCTGGTTTTCACGGCTACCGCCAAACTCTAAATCTAGGCCATTGTTAATTGTGTTGGCCTCACTCTGTATATTAGATACGTTTTTTGCATCTTAAATGAATGTAAGAAGTTTATAAGTAAGTATTATTTACTTTAGATATACATATTTACAACATTCTATTTGGTAGTTTATGCAATGTCTTTATAATTGCATTTATATAAGTGATTGGCACTTTACTTATATTGGTTGTAAATAAAAAACTCTCTTTGTATTCGGTTGTTATTTATTGATGAGAATACAATGAACTTGCCAGACAGTATGTATTATTGCCCATGTTATTTTTCATTAGCTTAGGTGAATATCATTAGAGCTTAACACTTTTGTATCATACTTTGCACTTGGAAGGGGCTTGTGTTTGCATCAATATCTGTGGATAGAGATCTATCCTTAGAATGGATTGTTGCTCGATTGGATAAAGTTTTAGCCCCCCACTAAGAGATAGATAAATATTTACCCACTTAAATTTGATGTAAAAGATCTATACATAAGTGTTTGATTTTCTTATATTCGCTTAAAATAGTAAAGAACTCTTTGTATACATTAGTTATTTATTATTGCTAGCACAATAATGTGGTTTGGTGCAGAGATACAATACAATTGACAAAGAATATATTTTATTGCAACCTGTTGCTTTTTATATTTCCATTTACTTGGAAAAAATCAGTAGGGCTCAACACTGGTGAGATGTTACAAAGATTTCTTAATCCCTGTCTTCAATATAAATTCGTATTATTGCTATATGCAAGCTCTCTCATTAATTCTTATCGCCACTGACGCCTAATATGTCACTGCAGCAATTACTGATTGTTTTGTCTTGGCGTATGAAGTCAGTAGTATTGTATTCATTTCAATGCTTCTAGAGGTAATAATACTTGCGGTCGTAATATTTAGAATTATTTAAAGAGTATTTAGGTATTAGTATCCACAGTGGTTTCTATCATGCTGTCAGAGTATATGAATATTATGATGGATATTACATATGTGTACATATATATATATATATATATATATATATATATGTATATATATATATGTATGTATATTTTATACACTGTATATGTTAGATGAGACCTCAGGATTAATTGAACATGAGTTTGTTGAACACAGCTTCTAATACACGTCTATCAGGATTGACGATCAGTAGAGCCTTTTTGAAGCACGACCCCTGTAGTGTAAAACACACAAACATTTCTTTTCTAAAGGAAATAGCTCAGTGACCCTATTCATTTGACTATATATGCAGATTTTTATAACTTCAGAACATTTGGTGAGGTGAGAAAAGAATGTGTTCAAGGACCCCTTTGGAATTTGACACGTGTGATACAACAGTTCTATCTCACTGAATCTCTATTTGAAGACGTACTGCAAAACCCCATCTTGGGGGAAGGTGACACAAATAAAATTAAATACATTTTGCAAGGGGAACAATGCCAGTTTTCCATGTATGTTTAGAATGGTTCATGATATATATATTGAAATTAAGCACATTGTATTAAATAGATAATTGCTGCAGGGGATATTTATATAGGAAATAAATTCAGATATACATAGAAATGATATATATGTTTTGAAAACATAAAAGATCTTACTTAGCCTCTGTGTTTTTAAGAATATAAATAAATACTTATGGACCATACACATATTAATGCTTGGATCATCTCTAATAATTATTTCTATTTTTATTGCAGACAACCATTGGTCATGAGCATCAATCTATGCACTTAGAAAGAGACGGAATGCCTCATGAAATGAATTAAGTCATATCATATAAACGTGCAAATAAATGTTTATAAAGTCTCACATACATCTTTTAAAATATAGTGAGATGAAAATATGGAAGTTACTTTGATGTGATATGACTATGAGATATATATTTGATGTGATATAACTATGAAATATAAGTTATTTTAATATAATGCTAGATGTATTTGATGTTTCATATCAAAATGATCAGAAAATTAATTAACATATAACTTATCCAAAACAAATATTGTGAATAGTTGTTGCAGTAAATTATGATAAAATGAATAACCATTTCATAGAAATAGTGATTTAAGTTGTTTCAAATGTTGCTGTGTCTGTTTGTGATGCCACCCGGTGTTGCCATGAGAGAACTACAGCCAGAAATCTTTTTGGCTGTTGGAAATGGGATATTCAGATTATTCAATAGAGGGACAAGGTTTCGAAGGGCCACCCATATTTCACACCTATGATTAGACTAATATAGTGGATGCAGAAGGAAGAAGAGGGACACACTGGCTGCAAAGTTTTGTAACTGACTGAAACTGTTTTGCGTGGGACACAGTCAAACTATAAAAACAAAGTGGGCCATACTCTCCTATTCCATTGCAATTACACTTATTTTATATGAGGTGTGAAAAATCTTGAAGTTGGATCTCATTTTGGTAACGTATATATATATATAGAGTATAAGAAAAGGGCTGCTAATTACATGTGATATTTTAAAGTCACTGCAGTTTAAAGATAAGTCATATGCATAGCCTTTACAGTTAATAGATTTGAAGAGCAGATTATACTTTTAAATCTGTATCTGATTTGCTAGGTAAATCATCTGTGCAAGTTCTGATATTGTAAGTTAATTCTGTATTAGGATAAATTGCAGTTAAATAGCAGAATATATATATATTATCCTATTGTTGAAAGAGCACAGTTTAGAATTGTATTGCTTGGATGTTAAAGGTTTTTAGTCCCATTGTGTTAAATAAATAAGGCTGAATTGTGAAGGTATATTTTTCTGGGTTTTGTAAGAAGGATAGCATATTTTAAGAGTTGGGTTTAACGCATATACATTTTGTGTCATATTCTAATATTGCAAATATATTTCAAAAATGTTCATGGATATTAACTAAATAAAAGAGTTCAGGTATTTATATTAATTGTATGGTCTAGTAGATGCATGGTTGATTAGGGTTTCAATTTTTAAGGAAAATTATTTTAAGATTGTGTTTATAACCCTGCCATAAACTTATATATTATTTGGATAGCACTACTAAGATTTTCATAAATATACTGACATAATAATTGGAGGCACCGCTGGGATTTATTAATATTCCATCATATTTGATATAATATATTTGTAAGTAAATAGAAATTATTATAAAAGAGAAAAAAAAAAAAAATTATTATAAAATAAAAAAAAAATAAAAAAAAAAAAATTCATATTTCGATATTAATATTTTGAAGATATAATTTTTTTTGAAAAGTTGAAATATTAATTTTCATATTTCGAGATTGACATTAATATCTTGAAAAATTATTAAAGATTAATTTTGAAAAATTAATAAAAATATTAATTTTTCATATTTCAAAATTAATAAAAAAAAATATTGATTTTTCATATTTTCAAAGTTAATCAAAAATATAAATTTTTCATATTTCGGAATATTAATTTTTCATATTTCAAAATTAATAATATATTTTTTTTTTTTGAAATATAAAAATTTTCCTTCTCTCTTTTTATTGGCAAAAATTGTATTATTTTAGTTTAACTAAGTACTAAACCAATATAATAATGTCTGTAGCCAGAAGTGACTCATTTAATTCTATACATAGCAATGAAATTGGTCCCATAACCATACCTATTACTAAAGGTCAGGTCCTTAAGAAAGATATCTTAAGTTACCTTAAAGGGAAGTTTAATATTGCGGGTGAATTAAATAATTTTATGGATACACTTGAAACTAGGGCTAAAAATATTACCGTTAATAATAATATGTGGAATGAAGAGAATGAATTCTTCCAGGAATTATTAATGATTAATCAATGCAAAGCTTCCAAAAAGCGAGACGAACTAATACTAAAATCCTGGCCCCTTTTAATATGCATAATTGACGAAATGTCGTTTTGTGTCACAGACAAACGATTGCAAATACAGGAGCTAGAAAATAGTATTCGTTCCTCACGCAGACGCGAAGAGGGTTTAAAAATAGCCAAAAATAAAATGGATGAATTTGCCCAAAACCTAGCCACCTTAGATAAGCACAATATGGACTTAATCGCGCAGATACAAGATTTAAATGAACAGCTTGCGCAAAGCCAGAGAGAATTAAGCGATTTAAAAAGGTCATATTGCCATAATGAAAACCCCTATATTAGCAATGAGAATAATACAGATAATGCTAACTCCTTTAGCGAACGCGTCAGGGACGAGGTACGAAAATATATAGAACAACATAGACAAATGACCCCTAACGGGTCAGAAATAGATTTCCCAAATAGACAATCCCCTCAGGATGTAAATCCAGAGGACAGCTGTAGCGCAGCTGATGCGGGGGAGGGAAACTCTAACAGAGAATCCCAAAATAAGTCTGATAAAGTCTATGATTCCCATAAAATAATCACCTTCGTACAACGCGCAGTACCTATATTCTCCAATAAGGGAACAACATCTGTAATTGATCATTTACAAGCTTTTGAAAATGCGTTAGCTATAATGAATGTTACAAGTGAGAAATTGAAAATTGAATTTCTGCCTTGGGTATTTGACAGTAAGCATCACAAATTCTTTGCCTCACTAAAGGATATGAATATTCATTCCTGGAATGGGGTAAAACGGCAATGCAGAAAAGAATTAGCGGTATATGGTTTAAAGTGTCGTGCGAATCAGAGTCCAATCGAATTCCTTTCTGTATTGAAAAATGCGTACAGTATGGCTGAAGATAATCCCAAATTTGATGGCTCAGAATTTGTAAATTTATTTTTTGAAGCACTGCCTACACCCATCAAAATCAACTTAGCTAGAGATTTTGATGAGGACTGCTCATTGGAATGGCTGATCAAAGAGAGTACGAAGTTATACTCTATTCAGCAATCCAGTGAACAGGGGGTGAAAAAGGAGTCAAAACCCAAAATTGTAGCAGAAACTAGGGTGTCACCTAGCCCCCTCAATTTGGAATCTAAAAATAGAACTTATGCAGAGGTGGCCAGTCAAAACAGGCCATCTCCACAGAGGTTTAATTCTGCCCCTCCCCCTACACAGGTTGAGGCGCAGGGAGACTATAACCAAATTGGGGGACATAATCAGGTGAATAATTACTCACAAAGAGAATACCCACCCAATAATTGGTATCCATGCAAGGGTAGATACAATAGACGGCAAAGATATTCTCAGGGTAACCAGACACCCCAGGTATATAATGCTCCCCAAAGTACTAATGCTGAACAAGCTGAACCCCAGGGGCAACCACACCAGAATAGAAATAGCGGCCCTGATTCTGAGGGAACCCAATGGTCCAGGAATCAGTACAATGGGGCACCAAGAGATAGGCCCAGGGGTAAAGGCAACTTGTACAATCAGGTAGATATGCTGTTTACCCAGTTAAATCGGTTGAGCGAACAAATCGCTAATATGAGTCAAAAATCTACGGCTCAGCAACCGAACAATACTTTTTTAGGGGTACAGCCAGTGATCAGCAGTGGACCACAGGCACAGTCATAAATACTGCAGTATCACCTAAAGGGGAGGGGAGAGATATGCAAAATGTAATGATAAATATCAATGATACTAATCATATTCTCTCCCCACAGACCGGAAACGGACAAATTAGCTGTGACGTTGAGCGACCTCATCCGGGAAAAACTAACAAATCTCTTCCCTTGCAGCTCTCTCCTAACCTTATCTCCACAGATGCAGTACAAAAGAATCCAACCGACCCTGTCATAGAGGAAACAGGTAGGTATGAAGATTCCTCTGTATCGAATGACACAGCGAATCCAGGTAACACGTGGCGAAGCCCACAGATGTGTGAGAATGCCAATTTTATGTGTGAAATGGTAGAAACTGCAGGAAGATATTATGTATTAGTTGAGCTGCAAGATTCAGTCTCCAACCCTATCAGGGGATTAATTGACACTGGGTCACAGGCAACTATCTTATCCCACAGGTACTACACACAGCTAAATGAGCTAACACCCCACAAACCTAAAATAAGAGAATTTGACGGTTCTCTAATAGGTGTTGGGGGTGACTCCCTAAAAGTTTACGGTACTGCATGGTTAAAATTTAAATTGGGGAACAGGGTCATAAGACACCCTGTCATTATAGTGGATCTGCCAACTGATCGTTTAATTATTGGTAGTGATCTCCTGAAACGATTAAGCACCATAATTGATTGCATAAATAATGTAATTTGGTCACAAGTTAAACGGCCTATCAATTATGAAAAATCTGGTATATCTCACGCCCGACATAGCTGTCACGTGGTAGAAGAGAAACCAGATGCTGTGGAGATTCATTTCAGGAATAACTCTGTACCTGAAATCACTATTCTACAAATAGATGATCAGACTCCTTTTAGTGGCTCTGATGGTAATACTTTTAAAATTTCGCCTGGAAAGATAGCGAATATTTCCCTAGATGGCGATGTATTAACCATATCACTCCACAAGGGGTATCATAAAATCCCTAAGGGGGGCGGCCACGCTCAATACCTTACAGGGTTTGAGAGAGTTAAAGAGGATCTATTTATCCCTATACAAGTGCATGACCTTGGTAAAACCAAGTATGCTAAAATAAACTTAAAACAGGAAGCTAGCTATATAAGCGAAGGTTTATTAGCGCAAATAGCTGAACCTAAAGTGATTAAATATCTTTCTCCCCAAGACCACTGTGTCAACGGCCTGGATGACAGGTCTGAAAGCTATAACATCACAGCTAAGTGCTTATTATCTATCTCTATTGGTAATAAGTCAGTGAAGCACCTGTTTTTAGTTTTAAATACTCCCCATAATCAAATATACATTGGCAATGATATCTTACATAGATATGCCGTACAAATAGATTTGATTAATTCTTGCCTTTGGAGCAGGTTAAAGGGGGACCCTGAAGTATTTCAGGATGAAAATGCAGCCCTGAAATCAAACCAGCAATTGCCATATGCTGTGAATGTGCAGGTATCTAGCGATGTCATAATTCCTGCTGGGGCTGATAAATTTCTTTTACCCTTACAGGTAAAGAGAGGTCAGAAATTAAAAACTTCTGAAACACTGATTTGCCTCTCCCATAGAATACAAAATCTAGGTGTCACAGTAACCTACACTCCTATGGTAAATATTGGAACTGTTACAATACATATTGTTGTGCATAACATGACCCCACAGGATATAACATTATCCAAGGGAACTACCATAGGATATGCACTGGAATCAAGTTATTACACTTTTGGATTCCAGAATAATGTAATTGGGCTAATACCTGAAGGATACTTAACTGACGAACAATTGATAGAACAATCCTTTGCATCTATGCCAGAGGGTCTATTTAATGTTCAGTCTATTTATCCCTTCAGCTCAGAGGAAGGCATCTGTAAAATTGAAGAAGCCTCTCTAGTGTTTGATCAGCCAATCAAACAGCAAGATTACCCCAATACCCAGAGTCATGGGAGCAATGTAAACTATAACTAAGGGGATCTCACCTCTAGATTGGAAGAAGCCTATGAAATAGGACAGCCTGAAATCTTTCCAGGATTTCAGCAAATAGTCGAAGAGCAAATATCCTCAGCTAATGGCTGTTCCAGCGATGATGAACGCCAACAGCTGCGAGAACTCCTAATGGAATACAAGGATATTTTCGCTAAGGATTCTTATGACTGTGGTACTACAGACTTGCACATTGCAAGGATACAAACAGATCCTAATGCGCCACCTGTATTTGTCAAACAATACAGACTTCCCTTAGCCTCATATGATTCTCTTGCAGAGATCATAAGGAATTTGGAAGAAAGAGGTATTATCAGACAGGTGCACAGCTCTTATAATAATCCTATTCTAGGTGTCCTTAAGCCCAATGGACAATGGCGTTTGTGTGCTGACTTAAGACAACTAAACAAACGAGTATACATGTCTGGCTGGCCTGTTCCATACATTGACCAGTGCCTAGCACAAATGCAGGGATCCAAAATATTCACTGCCATTGATTGTGCACAGGGATATTGGACCATAAAGGTACATGAAGAGGACCAATATCCTGAAAGCAACCCCATCTCAAAAGATGATTGTATTGGCAAAGAAGATCTGAGAATCTTAATAAAATCTAGATCACAATTCAAGTTACAGGATGGTTTGTTAATTAGAACTTCAAAAACTGGCATCCAGCAGTGGGTAGTACCCAACAAGTTCAGAGGTCTAATGCTTCAACATGCCCATGATGCTCCCACATCTGGTCATCGGGGTGCCAAACTCACGTACGAAATATTGCGTGACTACGCTTTTTGGCCACACATGTTGAAAGATGTTCAAACCTACTGTCAAGGGTGTTTAATCTGCCCACAGTTCCAACCCACTGCGCCAACGCATAGAGCGCCATTGCAGAAAAGGGGGATGGTAATGCCATGGTCAGATATACAAATTGATTTTATTGGCCCGGTAACAAGATCATCAAGAGGTAACAAATGCATGTTAACCGTAACATGCCTGTTCACTAAATGGGTAGAGTGCATTAGTGCACCTAACAATAGTGCTGAAACATGTGTAGCGTTGCTCATCAACCATGTATTTTCCAGATTTGGTTTACCCCAAAGAATCGAGTCAGATCGGGGGACCCACTTCACTAGCGAAGTGATGACCAAAATGTGGAAAATACTAGGGGTTAAAAGAAAGCTCCAGATTGCTTATAGAGCTGCCTCAAGTGGTGGTGTAGAGCGTTACAACCAGTCCATTGTTAAAATCCTCAAAAAGTTTGTGAGTGAAACGGGTAAAGACTGGGATATAAAACTACCTCTAGTCTTAATGGCATTAAGAGCAACTCCAAGTAATGCTACCAAGATGTCACCTTTTGAAATGATGACTGGTAGAAGAATGGTTCTACCTCAGCATCTGCTGTACCGTACATCAGACCAAAACTTGATAAACGCTGCCAATACACATCAATATGTGGAGAACCTAAGAAAGCATCTGCAATATGCATTTGCATTTGCTCAAAGGAATTTAGAAAGAGCCGCAACTACCACTAAAACTTATGATCTCAAAACGTCCAAAAAGGAATATGAAATAAATGATAAAGTTTATCTTTATAACTTTGGAAGAGATCAGGTTAGGGAGAAGAAATTTCTTCCCTCATGGAAAGGTCCTTTCGTCATTACTGACAAAATATCTCCAGTGGCCTATAAAATAAGGATCCCCAAAAATGAAGGTTTCATAGATAAATGGGTACATATCAATCAATTGCGGGCATGTCATCCCAGATCCCAACTACAAGTCATAGAGGGAGAATGAAGTGTCATATCCCCAAATGCACTAAAGACATACTGTAACTTAAAGATGCCTAACTGATAAACATGAAAGCTCAAAATAACAAACTGTCTATGAGGTATACGGTTGATCCTCATCAAATACCACTGACTTTAAGCCAATTCAAATACATGTGTCCTACATCTATTTGAAGTTGGAAGGGGGATTTATGTCAGAGTATATGAATATTATGATGGATATTACATATGTGTACATATATATATATATATATATATATGTATATATAAATATGTATGTATATTTTATACACTGTATATGTTAGATGAGACCTCAGGATTAATTGAACATGAGTTTGTTGAACACAGCTTCTAATACACGTCTATCAGGATTGACGATCAGTAGAGCCTTTTTGAAGCACGACCCCTGTAGTGTAAAACACACAAACATTTCTTTTCTAAAGGAAATAGCTCAGTGACCCTATTCATTTGACTATATATGCAGATTTTTATAACTTCAGAACATTTGGTGAGGTGAGAAAAGAATGTGTTCAAGGACCCCTTTGGAATTTGACACGTGTGATACAACAGTTCTATCTCACTGAATCTCTATTTGAAGACGTACTGCAAAACCCCATCTTGGGGGAAGGTGACACAAATAAAATTAAATACATTTTGCAAGGGGAACAATGCCAGTTTTCCATGTATGTTTAGAATGGTTCATGATATATATATTGAAATTAAGCACATTGTATTAAATAGATAATTGCTGCAGGGGATATTTATATAGGAAATAAATTCAGATATACATAGAAATGATATATATGTTTTGAAAACATAAAAGATCTTACTTAGCCTCTGTGTTTTTAAGAATATAAATAAATACTTATGGACCATACACATATTAATGCTTGGATCATCTCTAATAATTATTTCTATTTTTATTGCAGACAACCATTGGTCATAAGCATCAATCTATGCACTTAGAAAGAGACGGAATGCCGCATGAAATGAATTAAGTCATATCATATAAACGTGCAAATAAATGTTTATAAAGTCTCACATACATCTTTTAAAATATAGTGAGATGAAAATATGGAAGTTACTTTGATGTGATATGACTATGAGATATATATTTGATGTGATATAACTATGAAATATAAGTTATTTTAATATAATGCTAGATGTATTTGATGTTTCATATCAAAATGATCAGAAAATTAATTAACATATAACTTATCCAAAACAAATATTGTGAATAGTTGTTGCAGTAAATTATGATAAAATGAATAACCATTTCATAGAAATAGTGATTTAAGTTGTTTCAAATGTTGCTGTGTCTGTTTGTGATGCCACCCGGTGTTGCCATGAGAGAACTACAGCCAGAAAGCTTTTTGGCTGTTGGAAATGGGATATTCAGATTATCCAATAGAGGGACAAGGTTTCTAAGGGCCACCCATATTTCACACCTATGATTAGACTAATATAGTGGATGCAGAAGGAAGAAGAGGGACACACTGGCTGCAAAGTTTTGTAACTGACTGAAACTGTTTTGCATGGGACACAGTCAAACTATAAAAACAAAGTGGGCCATACTCTCCTATTCCATTGCAATTACACTTATTTTATATGAGGTGTGAAAAATCTTGAAGTTGGATCTCATTTTGGTAACGTATATATATATATATATAGAGTATAAGAAAAGGGTTGCTAATTACATGTGATATTTTAAAGTCACTGCAGTTTAAAGATAAGTCATATGCATAGCCTTTACAGTTAATAGATTTGAAGAGCAGATTATACTTTTAAATCTGTATCTGATTTGCTAGGTAAATCATCTGTGCAAGTTCTGATATTGTAAGTTAATTCTGTATTAGGATAAATTGCAGTTAAATAGCAGAATATATATATATATATTATCCTATTGTTGAAAGAGCACAGTTTAGAATTGTATTGCTTGGATGTTAAAGGTTTTTAGTCCCATTGTGTAAAATAAATTAGGCTGAATTGTGAAGGTATATTTTTCTGGGTTTTGTAAGAAGGATAGCATATTTTAAGAGTTGGGTTTAACGCATATAAATTTTGTGTCATATTCTAATATTGCAAATATATTTCAAAAATGTTCATAGATATTAACTAAATAAAAGAGTTCAGGTATTTATATTAATTGTATGGTCTAGTAGATGCATGGTTGATTAGGGTTTCAATTTTTAAGGAAAATTATTTTAAGATTGTGTTTATAACCCTGCCATAAACTTATATATTATTTGGATAGCACTACTAAGATTTTCATAAATATACTGACAATGCTTATGTTTATGTCTTACTACGTGGATACATTGGATATTCAAATCGTTTAAACTACACAAAGTACTATTTGCTAGTCACTAAATTCTGCTTAATATTTCTATATGTTAGTCATTAGCAATAAGCGTGACTGTGACCCTCAGCGTGACATCATTTTAGGGAGCTTTCGTTGGTCTATCAGCCTAAGTAAGTGTTATTGTTCAAATGTTTTGACTAAAATATCTTACAAGCCATCCTCCATTTTTAGATATTTACCGCCTTGTAACGGTTGTTGGATTAACATATGCTCTCTATTTCATAAGTCGCTTCGGTTTTCTGAGTGATAGGGTTAATGCTTTAAGTAGTTTAAATACTCTTTACAGCCGGTTTAAGATTTCCTTATTATCAGTGCACTAATAGCGAAAAAATGTTAGCTCATTTTCAGAGTCTAATCTATTTGCATGTTAAAATTAATAATTAATAAAAAATTCAACACCCTCCCTTAACTTGTTTCGCCGTTTAAGTTATGGCTTTTTCGACAGAAGTGCTATTTAGATGCATCTGTCCTGGTCAAATTCTCCATTTTGACTCCAACTTTAACAAAGTTTATTTATGCATCAGCACTCCAGCCATAAAGATAGATTAATACTATAACCAGATAAGGCATCCCCCAATCACTAGTGTAGTGCTGTTGCAACATTGTCTCTTGATATGCCATGTTTGTTTTTTTGTAAATGGATACTTAAAGGGGCATTTAAATAAAAACAGTGAAGCATTTTGCCCTTATTATTTACCTCCTAAAATTATAATTTTTTCTGTTACTTTCAGAGACACTGAAGGTATTGCATAGTTGGCCTTGCTACATAGTGCACAGTGGAGGAGCTAATGTACTGAGGGCAGGAAATGTTTTTGGGCCCCTCCATATGTAACTCAGAGGTAAGCAAATGGTGGCATTTTGCCATTAAAACATTTTTAACAGAATAAATAAAAAACATTTAACAATGACTATGAAAGGACATGATATAATGTTTTTTTTTTCTTCAAAAACACTAAAAATGTAATCTTTTTTCTACAACATTCACCATTAAAATGTATGGGGAATTGTGTAGATAAATAATTGAATATGTTTTTCTAAAGGATTTCTATCATCCCCAATATTTCTGTTTGCAATTTGCTTTGTGTAAATGATTATTTTGACATTCAGGTATGGCATCATTTGCACAGAGGGGCAAGATTGGTGCGAGAGAACTGTGGAGAGATGGGATAGGGAAGAGAGAGAGATGAGAAAGGAGAGGGAAAGGTAGAGCAATATAGGGAGGGGAGAGAGAGAAAGGGGAGGGTGAGATGAGAGAGGAGAGACAGTGAGAGGAGAAAGGTAGAGAGAAAGGGGAGAGAGTGGTAGAGAGAAAGGAGAAGGAGAGGTAGAGAGAAAGAAAGGCGAGGGAGACATAGAGAGAAAGGGGAGGGAGAGGTAGAGAGAAAGAAGAGGGAGAGGTAGAGAGAAAGAAAGGGGAGGGAGACGTAGAGAGAAAGGGGAGGGAGAGGTAGAGAGAAAGGGGAGGGAGAGCTAGAGAGAAAGGGGGGAGATAGAGAGTAAGGGGAGGGAGAGGTAGAGAAAAAGAAGAGGGAGAGGGGGAGAGATAGGAGAGGGGACGGTAGAGAGAATAGGGAAGGGATAGGTAGAGAGGAAGGGGAGGGAGAAATAGAGAGAAAGGGGAGGGAGAGGTAGAGAGAAAGGGGAGGGAGAGGTAGAGAGAAAGGGGGGGGAGAGATAGAGAGAAAGGGGAGGGAGAGGTAGAGAGAAAGGAGAGGGAGAGGGGGAGAAAAAGGGGGGAGAGGTAGAGAGGAAGGGGAGGGAGAAATAGAGAGAAAGGGGGAGGGAGAGGTAGAGAGAATAGGGAAGGGAGAGGTAGAGAGGAAGGGGAGGCAGAAATAGAGAGAAAGGGGAGGGAGAGGTAGAGAGAAAGGGGAGGGAGAGGTTGAGAGAAAGGAGAGGGAGAGGGGGAGAAAAAGGGGGGGAGGGAGAAATAGAGAGAAAGGGGAGGGAGAGGTAGAGATAAAGAATAGGGAGAGGTATAGAGAAAGGGGAGGGAGAGGTAGAGAGAAAGGAGAGAGAGGTAGAGAGAAAGGGGAGGGAAAGGTAGAGAGAAAGGAGAGGGAGAGATAGAGAGAAAGGAGAGGGAGAGGTAGAGCGAAAGGGGAGGGAGAGGTAGAGAGAAAGGAGAAGGAGAGGAAGAGATAAAGGGGAGGGTGAGGTAGAGAGAAAGCAAGAGAGAAGGGGAGGGAGAGGTAGAGAGAAAGGGGAGGTAGAGAGAAAGCGAGATACAATAAACACCCCCAAAGGGGTCAATTTATGAAGCAGCGGATGCTGCTTCCGACCCACTCCGCTTCAGTTCCACCTGTAGCGGAAGTTAAGAAGCAGCGGTCCTAGGACTGCTGCTCCTTAACCCGTCCGCCACCTCTGAGGCTATATAAAATATTTGTATTTAGGGGGCGTGGCTACACAGTGGCCATGTGAGGTTGCACCTGATGAAGCTCCCTGTATTTTTTCAAACAAATCCCTAACTATAGATAAAGATCAAACCTATTTTACTTCATACTCGCCTTACTTGATCATTATATAACAGGGTAAATCCAACATACGCTGTTTGTCACATCTGAATCTTCAGGGATCTGATTCAGCCTGCATAGACCGAGGCCTACACGAAAGCTTCCAACACATACACCCCCCCCCAGCCACCCGGGTTAGAGCAGCGATAGCTTTGCTGAAAAACTGTGACCACGCTACATCACGCAATCTGCACATGGAAGGGAACCACTACTCATTGATACAAGCACTACTTATGAAGCTAGACTTACAGGTATGTAGCAGCTTCCAAGACCTTATAGATACCATCAGAGTCACTAGTAAAGAAGGAGAAAGCTGTACATCTAAGATGGCGGAGAAAGATGACGTTTCTACACAGTGCACAGAATCTCAAGCTGCTGCAACTGGTTACTACTGCAGAGTGGACAGCACCAGGATCGGCTTCTCACAGGCTTGTGAGACAGAAGAGAGGCACAATCCTACACCACTCGAGAACATGCTTACTTTTTTTAATCTTGCCTCCGTCGCACAGTTGGGGAGATCTCATGCAGAAACGCTACTAGATGGAACTCAGGATGGTGTGGCTGGCCTCCTGATAAGCCACAGCAATAGCTTTAAAGCTTGGATCACCAGTGATAAGACCCCAGCTGCAGTGGCTGGGCAAGAGAGGTATGCACTCGTTGATAGATATATGAAGCTAAACAGCACAGGCTTTGAGACACAGGCCTTATAGCAATCTAAGAAGACTGAACTTAACTGTCCGGTGGGGAATCATACTGCAACCAACCCAGACTTTATTGCTGTTCTGCGATTCTCAGTATCCTGACCACTTCATTGCCTCCGGAGGGGGCTGAGCAGTGACTGCCATAAAGCCTATTCAGACTATACAATCTCATGTAGGCTGTTAAATATGCTACTACCTTCAGTTGAGGGATCTTTCCTTACTCGTTAAATCAGGTTGCATAATCTAACTAGTTGTGTCTTTCTACGGTCCTTTATATTTTATGTTTGAAATGTTAATATATGCTGCAGCATGTATCTTTATATATGTACAGATGGTCTTACTGATATGCTTTTAGGTACACATTTGCACCTTTCATAGACCCTTATATATTCAATGAAGCTGTGATTTATAATTTAACTCTCTTAATAGGTGGTAACAACACACTATATATATCAATGCCCTTGCTTCAGTACATCACCAGATACCTAAATATCTCCCTAAATACACCTGGCTTGTACGGTGGTAATTTATTTTTTTATACCATTGGCATATACCAAAATTCTCTATGGACAGCTCGTAGGGATATCGGTTCATGTAGGCAACATTCACTTATATCCCTATAGCAGCAACATGTTATAACTAAACCCAGTGCTTATCAGTTATCTTCATCGATTTTACTACAGATTACCGGTTAATCCTACCATAAACATGTATCTACGATATTGTAACAGAGACCCTCCTAATTTCCTGCTGTCCAGTATGTCCAGTATAGGCCATAACATGCCCATATCGATCTGTCAATGTCCTGATATCTAGCAAAATAGAGGGTATTACCAGAATGGTTAAATTTATGCAATCGCACTTTCCCAACTTAACCATAGCTTGTTTAATTATGCCATTTTATATATGTTCAACACCCCCTGATCTCCCCATAAGTGGCAGTCCTTCATACTAGATAACTTAATTTATCAATAGGGATAGCTATACCACTCTCTTTAGTTGAGGGATCTCTTCATTACTTGTTAGCTCGGGTTACCTAGTTTAACTAGTTGTGTCTTTTTACTGTGGTGTATATTTATTTTTGAAATGTTGTGATATACTGCAACAACCTGTATCTTTATATATGTATAGAGGGTCTTACTGCTATGCTTTCAGGTACACATTTGCACCTTTTATAGCCCCTTATGTTCTGTCTTCTAATTCAACTCTCTCAATAGTTGGTAACTAGGCATTGTAGATATTAATGCCTTTGCTTCAGAGCATCGCTGGATACCTAAATATCTCCTCAATACATCTGATCTGGATAATGGTATTTTAGCATTATTTTTTTATATATACCAATAGCATATACCAAAATACTATATAGACAGCTCACAGTGTACATCTGCCTATATCCCTGTAGCGGTAATCTGCTAAAACTAAACCTAGTGTTTATTAGTTTTTTCCATTTGTTTCACTGCTCATTACCGGATAATCCTATTACAAATATGTACCTGTGATATCATGAGTTGTAACAGTGACCCTCCTTATCTTCGCCTACCCAGCCTAGGCCAGAACATGCTCATAACGATCTGTTAATGTTCTGATCTTTAGCAAAATGGAGGATATAACCAGAATGGTTAAATATAGGCAACCTCACCTTCAGTTTTCCCAGTTTAAAGAGACTTTATACACTCATTTTTTCTTTGCATAAATGTTTTGTAGATGATCTATTTATATAGCTCATAAAGTTGTATAGTTTTGCTTATTTTTAAATAACATTGCTCTGATTTTCAGACTCCTAACCAAGCCCCAAAGTTTTATGAGAATACCGTCAGCTACCTACTCCAGCTTGCTCCTGTTTGTGTCTTTTCATATGCAAAAGGAGGAGGGGGAGTGTCTTATTTCCCACTTGCAGTGGGCTTTACAACTACCTTTTCAACAGAGCTAAACTGAGAGCTTCTAAGTAAGTTTTTTAACAGTTTTATACTGGATTTTTATATCAGTATCTGTGCATCTTATTCTTTATAGTAGTGTCTATTACATGCAGTTATATGAAAATGAGTGTATAGCTTGTTTACTTATGCCATTATATATATATTCAACACCCCCATAAGTGGTACTCCTTTTAGGTCACTTATTTCATATTGCCCCAAGCAGGGCTTATCCGCTGAAAAGAAATTCACATATCCACTAAGTGCCACCTGACCCAAAAGGGTCTCTGATATGACTATCATGCTCCATCAGCCTACCTGCATCATAGGGCCCATAAGTGGTCAGCCAATTAGTCATATGTGTAAGCTACTAAACCTATAAAATAGAGGTTTCAGTTTATAACCTGTCAATTATTTGGTTTCTGCTTTTTATTGACTTATTTCACTGTATTGTGACATATGAAAGTTCTGTCATTTTTGTCAATAGACATTTCTTCTGTTTTCTTCTGTGCAAAACCTCAATAAAATATTACAATTATTAAAAAAATTTTTTTTTATTTATCTAGATTTTTTTGCAACATAGGGCATAGTGGCTCTGTGTATTTTTTTTTGCGTTAGCGAAAACTCCGCTTGGATTTTCATTTTTGCGCTTGCGGGGTTGCATTCGTATTACAAGTTCCAAAAAAATACATATTTTGTGCTAGCGTAAATCCAAATACTGCGAAAAAACAAACGAGTTTTCGCATGCGCGTGCATGTAATTCCCCCATAGAGTTCAATGGAGAAAAAAAAAGTGGAAAAAACCTCCAAACACCCGAGATTGTGAAAACTCCATAGCCTTTTCGGATTCCCCATAGAAGTCAATGGAGAGAAAAAAATATGTTGAAAAACAAACACATACAACATAGCATATTCACATTAACAAATGTGAAATATTTACAGTAAATGCATAGTTAAAATCTTATATATTAATGTTTTTATATGTGTATACATGACTTTTAATACATATATACACATATAAATACATTAATACATATGTATACATATATATAGACAAATATATATATATATATATATATACAAATAAATAAATAAATACTTAGCAATATATATGTATGTGTCTCAATTTTAAAGCCATTTGCCTGTTTTTTTTTTTTCTCATTATCTAAAATCTCCAATCTTTGAGCCCTTATAACTTTTGTGTGAAATATTTTTTTTAAAATAATTTATTAGTGTTAATATGAGTGTAATTTTTAAAGTATTTTTGAAGAGTTGTGTGCAACTTTTTTGTTTCGGAAAACAGTTAAACACAGCTCTGATATTGCGGAAAAGGATTGAATCGTAGCGCAATCGCGATTTCTCCCGACTTGTAATATCAGAGAGAGAGAATTTTGAAGTCAATGTGATTTGAGAGACATCACTATAAGATCATTGGGAATAGATTTGCTCTGAGCTAAAGCTGAGGGGACAATGTAAAGCGCTGCCCAATTCTTTCTAAAAAGAATATCAAAGCGTATCAAAGAGTATCAAAACCTCACTTTTTAGAAAGAATTGGGCAGCGCTTTACAAATAATTGATAATAATAATGAGGTCAGCTCAGGATGAGTTTGCCAAAACTGTAGCTCCCCAAAAGAGGTTACTGACATTTTTAAAATAAAGCAGACCAGAAATGTTGTGGAATTAGCCTCTTTTGAAATATCATATAGTTTCAGCTCAGCAGAAAGCTGCAGTGCAATAAAGTATATTCAGCTTTCATTGCAGGGTTTATCTAATGAGTATTGTATCCTCCTCATCTCCAATTAATGCAGCTTTCCAAATAGGTGTCTGAGGAGGGTCAAAAGCTGAAATAGCATTTCTTACTGTTCAATGATAAATGCATCAGCGTAAAACAAAGGCATCAGCTCTGTCAGGCTGCCTTTGTGCCTGTCAGAGAAACGCTCTTAAGGGTTGGTACCTTTTCTTTTTTTACTAAATGGTTTTCAAACTGTCAAGAGTCAGACTCGGAAAACAGCTTTGTTTTGCAATAGTGAGGTGTTTCTCTCTCATTGATTTATTAAAATAGAAATCAGGTAGCAAGGTTAGGGAATGGGTTGGAGAGGTTTATAAAGTGAAGGATAACTATGAATAACAAACAAAATCTCCAGCTAAAATTTTAGCAATGCTATTTGCAAAACTTGCCTTTAAACATGAGACTTTGAAGGGATAATATGGATCAGTGCCATCCAATAGGTGACCCCATGCCACATGAAAGTGACCTCCAGAAAGTTTTAGTGACCCTGATGCTAAATGTACATAGTTTTACATTTTTCTGTGCAAAGATGTACAGGTTGCACCGAGAAAATGTAGTGCTGCTTCAGGGTGCAGTCAGTGGTAGTCAGTGGCACCAGGGCCCAAATGCTGGGGAGGGGCAAATCAGCCGTTGCTTCATAACTGCTGTTTCTGGCGAGTGAAGACTCGCCAGAAACACGGGCCCTCAAGCTCCATTCAGAGTTTGATAAATGGGCCTCATAGACTGAAGATTGTAGCTAACAATACAAAAAACACACATTATTATTAATACAATTATTTTCTTTATTAATAATGCATCAACAGGCTCCAAAATATATAAAGACAATAAATATAGAGGGGAGCAGACTGGGACAGGATGACTACAGGGCTCTGCTGAGTAGAGACCTTACAATCTAAGGGCTCCATATATCTAGCAGCTGATGGTACTTTTGAGTCCTTGCGGCCAGACATTAAGCACTAAATATGTTTTTGTTTTTTTTTTTTTTAAATAATTTTTATTGAGGTTGTGCGAAAAAATACAACATACTGTGTACGTCTTTCAATAACAATGACACAGAAATTATGTGTTAGTAAACTTCATACAATATAATGAAATAATAATAGTCAAAAACAAGACTGAAATACAACATTGCATGTTATCAAGACGGCTTCTCAAACCTCTATTTTGTAGATATACTAGCATATCTGGCTGACTAGTTATGAGACCACTCAAAAGCTCTCATCCTGCGTAAAGATGAGAAGAGGTAAGGTAGTCAGATCTGCGGCCTCTTTTGGGCCTAAGAATAGCATATAACATATGAATAAGTATTATTGGGGGGGGGGGATTTCAGCGGGCAAGCGCCGCTCGTTAAATAGGGGGAAGAATGGGGGGGGGAGCCATATTAGAAGGCATCATGCAAACTGTATTTAAGCTACGAAAGTAGTTAACAAAGAGGTAGTAAAAAACAACATGCAAAAATATGTGCTATACCGCATTAGGTAAAATAAGACCCTTGGGTATATAAATGGGAGGGTTCCAACAGGGGAATTATAGTAAGTCTATTTGTTGATGGAATTTAGAGGGGTAATATGCTATAAACTCAAGTAGAATCTAGGTTAAATTTAAATATTAAAGAGTAAAATAACATCCAGGTACTAAGATTTTAGCTGTTAGGCGTTTTATTAGGAGACATACATAGGCCCCTATTTATGAAAGTCTGGCGGACCAGTGCGGATCAGGTCCATCAGACCTCGCTGAATACGGCGAGCAATACGCTCGCCGTATTCAGCATTGCACCAGCAGCTCACAAGAGCTGCTGGTGCAACACCACCCCCTGCAGACTCGTGGCCAATGGGCCGCCAGCAGCGGGGTGTCAATCAACCCGATCGTACTCGGGGGTGTCAATCAACCCGATCGTATGATTTCTGGCGATATCTGTCTGCCTGCTCAGAGCAGGCGGACAGGTTATGGAGCAGTGGTCTTTGTGACCGCTGCTTCATAACTGCTGTTTCTGACAAGCCTGCAGGCTCGCCAGAAACACGGGGCATCAAGCTCCATATGGAGCTTGATAAATATGCCCCAATGTGTGTAGATTGGTAAGGAACATCCCTCTTTTAACCTGTATTAGCTTAAAAATGTTATGGTATGGGGTGAGATATATACACTCAAAATTAGCCTCTTCTGTGAATTCTGCTTAGTCTATGAGTGAGAATACTTTGGTCTTAAGAAGAGATTGCAGTCAGATTGTCCTAAGACTTAATTGAACCCAGCTTTATCTGGAGTATAGGAATATATAAGTTTATGCTACTTACCGGGGTTACATGCTATGTTATTAAGGATAAATGTTGGGTATAATTGTATATTAACCCTTTAGCACCTGGGGTATACTATATATTTGGCAAAAATAAGTATAATGAAATCACCTTAATTGTTAATAGCCTAGCTACTGAACCTGACGGGGAAGGTTAGCTACGTTAAAATTATTAGTTAAAAGTTATAAAAGATATGTGGTGTAGGGGTAAGCAGAATTATCATGTTTATATATAGAGCACTGCCCCAAAAGATATCTCGTAGTAGCTTATGTAGAGCTGACAAGAGCGGGTTATAGCAATATTAGTCTGTGTACAAAAGAAGTGTGTAAGAATTTCTCTGAGCTAGAACATAAGATGATCAGTTATAGTAGGTAAAAATATATTTTAATTATCCAGGTAAGCATATATTAAGGCAGTTAATGGGTTATGGATTGCTCAAGTTACCATTAAATTAGGAAAGTCAAAATAGTATAGCAAGCATAAATGCAAACAGTCTTTTTTTTTTCTTTTTCTCTTCCCTTTCTTTTTTTTTTTTTTTCTTTCTTTTTTCTTCTTCTCTTTTTTACCCTAGATATTAGGTATAGATATAACTAACCACTTTCTCTCATAGTGGTTTAGGATCTAGTTGGTATAGATATATAGTTGTAGTACAGTATGAGAATATCTCTAGAAGTACAATGGGAATTGTGGTATAGAAGCACATATCATAACCTATAAGCAGCTATAGTAGTCTATGAGATACCTATAACAATAGCAAATAATAGTACTACTTTAAATAGAATAACAGTGTGTAAAAGTTTCTCTAAATTTTAACCTTAAGAGGACTGGGTGTATTAGGCATAAATACATTTGAATTAGCCCGGCAAACATATATTTAGACTTATAATTTACCATATGTTACTCAAGTTTCCATAAGGCATAGGAAGTCGTAGAGTGCTAAAGAACATGGCACAGAATAACAGTCACTTCAAAGCACTCTTAGAAATTCGTAAGTCAGTTTATAGCCTTTATGGAGAGAAAAAAAAAAAGAATAAAGACCACAAAAAAGGATACATGCATCCAGCGATGGTAGGGTCAGCTCTCAGGCATTCAAACCTGCAGATATACTACAGAGGATAACAAAGGTCTTTTTGCACAGAGATGTATTTTAAGGTCTTGTTGCGTGATGTTTCGTCTCTTGGAGGCTGGAGACGCACGTCTTGGCTTGGGATCCCATTCAAAGGCTGTTATCCGGAGAAGAGAAGTGTTTGGCTGCGAGGAGTCTTTAGGAGAAGTCTCTTGCTGTAGGAGGGGAGGTTCTCGCTGTATTGGAGGAGCTGCAGGGAGATTTTGTAGTAAGTTCAGTTTGTTTAAAGTCTCTACCCCTTGTTTTAGGTCAGTTATAGTGTAAGAAAGTCAATTATGCTGAAAAAATATCTTTACATGAAACCCCCAACTGTATTTAATTGAATGTTTACGAAGGCATTGGGTGACTGGTTGAAAAGATCTCCGATTTGATAAAGTATGAGTTGACAGGTCAGGGAAGAACTGTATTTCTTTATAGGGATCTGGCAAATTTTTATTCATGAAGGCAGCTTTCAAAATTTTCTCCTTGTAGGTATAATAATGAAGTCTTACAACAACTTTTCTGGGTTGCGCTTGATTGGAGTTTCTTGGTCTAATAGCTCTGTGAGCTCTGTCAATCTTAGCCTCAGGTTCTTGTGGAGAATTTAGTAGCACTACAAATAACTCTGCGAGGTATGAAGATAGATCCGTAGTGGAAACGCTTTCAGGAATGCCTTTGATGTGAATATTGTTGCGCCGTGACCTATCTTCTAGGTCGGCTAATTTCACCTCTAAATCTAAGATAATCTCTGTGAGCGTTTGGGTATAAGCAAGAAGATTAGAGTGATCTGTTATAAGGTCTTCATGTTTATGCTCAAGATTATCTGTTCTCTCATCCAGGGCAGAGATATCTCTCTTAAGATCAGCTACTGAGGTTCTGATTTCCTGTTTTAATGATGAGTGGTGAGAATCCATTTTAGTAGAGAGAGTATTGATGAGCACCTTAAGAGTAACATCTTCAGAGTTATCGATAGCATTTTTACTTAGGTTGTGTTCTATCTCTTCACCTTGTCCAAATGGAGAATCTCTAGAGTCATCGTCCAATAGATCTCTCTCTGGTAAAAATTTACTATGAAAATGGTCAGCAACAGTCCTTTTCGGACCTACAATATGTTTATTGATGGATTTTTTCCTGTTGGAGTGTGACATTTTCGCAGCCCACAGCTTCCCTAATAGGTAGTAAGTCAGCTCTAAGTCTCCTTGAGGATATGCTTCTTATAGTATGTTTGAATTGGGGTAGTTTCCTATTTCCACCTTTACACCTTACCCCCTCATTTTAAGATGAGGATCACAGCAAAATAAGAGAGGGGGGAGACGAAACTTCCACAAGTGCTGCAAAGGAATCTACCAATACGTTGCTCCCCGGGGAAGTTGTCTTCACAAGACGATCTCGGGCAAAGGTACTTGGGATATGACCTACTGACACAGGGGTCAGTAGGAAAAGGAGGGGGAGAATGTACCGTGATTAATTACAGTGTGCAGAAAGTACGATGTGTGCCCTCGTTTCACTGAACTACCAGGACAGGTTCACCAAAAAGACTCTTCTCTCCTTGCCTGTTAAATTTCACAGACTCAGATAATGACCCTCCATCACTGAGTAGTATCGTAAACTATGTCACAATGCAAGAAACCAGTGAGGCTCAACTGGATCTACTGCCCCCCATGAGAATAGCCCAGCGTCCGGATACCATACAAAATCTGTATTAACAGCAAAAACTTGCAGAGAAGTTACCTGCTTGCCTAATTCTTACTTAGCCTTATTACTAGCACAGGTCTGAGATGATCTCAGTGAATATGTAATAAACTGCCTTTCAAAGATCGTTTCAATTAGCAGTCCGTATACAAGATTCTTAATAAAGCACCCTGCAGTGACCGTTTAACCTTACAATCCGTGTGTAAGAGTCTTATCAAAGCACCATATAGGTAGTTTTAGATGAAAGGTCAGGGCTTTCTCCGTGTACTGTAATACGGTGTTATGTTATGGTATTATGTCTTTTTGTAAGGCCTTTAAGTAATGCCAGCAGGGCTATGTAGATCAGGTGGGAGCAGGGGTGGATGGACCTCAAGCGGGCTGTTTGTAGCTGCTGTCCTTTAGTTTCAAACTTATTAAAGCACTCGCTAAGGTATATTATCTCCTCTGCTTTAGTTTTGCGTAGCAGATAGGGTGAATGAATAGGTGTTACAAAGTACTTGAGGTCTAGCTCTAGATGCAGTGGTCTGCTATGCTAAAGGGAACTGTACTAATGTCCAGCCCTCAACATGCTCTTGCTCATGACAGGGTAAGTCACACTGAAATATCGGGAGAGGGAGAGTAGCTTTTGCTAAGTCGGGGGCAACAGACCTCTGACCGCCACGTGGGTTTCTCTATAAACAGCTCACTTAGCGTGAGTTGGATTTAATCTAAGAGGACTTTCCTTAGCAACTCTTCCTCTGTCCTTCACTTATGTAGATGGTTACTGAAGAGTGGGGTAATAGCTTGTTGTTAGCGTGCGTCAGCTAGGATAAGTATGTAAAGGCACTCCGAAGCTCAGGTCTGTGAGGTCCAAGATGGCGGCCGTTCATGCCACTTCAATCTGTGGTGTCGCAGCAAGTGTTTCCTCAATTAGATGTTGGAGGGCTACATTAAATAGAATTGCCAAGTCGCTAAAGTATTATGCTGTAGTGTAATGTGAGGAGCGTGCTTTTTTGACTTTAGGCTGCTGTTTAGTCACTGCGCTTCAGAAGCGGTGTTAAATACCTGCAAGGTGTCTTGTTCTCTAATCAATCTCTCCACTTCAAGTGTACTCCAGATAGCTCCACAAGTGCTTCGAAGCGGAGCCCCGACCCTCCGAAGCTGTGGCGGCTATAGTTGTTAAGTTGTGGTAAGCGTTCTGCGATTCTATAATTGTTTTCCCTCTGTTGGAATAGAAATAAAGTCCAAGTATTTTCTCACAGTCTGAGGGTCCCAAACTAATGCAGGACAAATACTAGCTACTTTAGTTATAAATTATGTTCTGCTTTTGAAGAGTTTAAATATCTATTTTTAATTTTAATGCTCTAAAGCCGACAGAGCTCTCCACTTATGCTGCTCCGCCCCCGCACTAAATATGTTTTATAAGAATAGTACTAAGGTTATTCCCTGCATCCCTCTAGTCATGGGTGCTGCCATGTTAAAATCTAGCTTTCACTACATTCCAGTGCGGACCTGTTTGCACATGAGCAGCAACTTCTTCAGATAGCTGCATTATAACATAGGTTCCATAATGGCAGCACCCATGATTAGAGGGAGGAGCATTAAATGAATTAAGAGCCAGATTATGAATGTCGTGCTTACAGTTACACCCAAGCTATATCAGGTTTTTCACGTCTGCTCGTTTGTAGCGCTCGTATTACAAGTTGAAATTAAACCCGATCACTTGAGCACAATTTAATTTAATGTGTGTCGGTATGGTGTGCAACTCAGAGCTCTGGTTAACTGTTTTGTGAAACAAAAAAGTGTCACAAAACACATCAAAATACATTACAAAGTACAGTTACATTCATAATAACACTATTTTATAAAAATTATTAAAAAAATGATTGCATAAAAAAAGTTATAAGGGCTCAAAGATATGAGGTCACCAATGTTAGAAAAAAAAGGCTGCCAAGAGCTTTAACCCCTTCACCCAAACAGAAGTATATATACGTTTTGCAGTACTTTCCTATCGTACTGCAAGCATATATATATATATATATATATATACACTGTGTGCAGAATTATTAGGCAAATGAGTATTTTGACCACATCATCCTCTTTATGCATGTTGTCTTACTCCAAGCTGTATAGGCTCGAAAGCCTACTACCAATTAAGCATATTAGGTGATGTGCATCTCTGTAATGAGAAGGGGTGTGGTCTAATGACATCAACACCCTATATCAGGTGTGCATAATTATTAGGCAACTTCCTTTCCTTTGGCAAAATGGGTCAAAAGAAGGACTTGACAGGCTCAGAAAAGTAAAAAATAGTGAGATATCTTGCAGAGGGATGCAGCACTCTTAAAATTGCAAAGCTTCTGAAGCGTGATCATCGAACAATCAAGCGTTTCATTCAAAATAGTCAACAGGGTCACAAGAAGCGTGTGGAAAAACCAAGGCGCAAAATAACTGCCCATGAACTGAGAAAAGTCAAGCGTGCAGCTGCCAAGATGCCACTTGCCACCAGTTTGGCCATATTTCAGAGCTGCAACATCACTGGAGTGCCCAAAAGCACAAGGTGTGCAATACTCAGAGACATGGCCAAGGTAAGAAAGGCTGAAAGACGACCACCACTGAACAAGACACACAAGCTGAAACGTCAAGACTGGGCCAAGAAATATCTCAAGACTGATTTTTCTAAGGTTTTATGGACTGATGAAATGAGAGTGAGTCTTGATGGGCCAGATGGATGGGCCCGTGGCTGGATTGGTAAAGGGCAGAGAGCTCCAGTCCGACTCAGACGCCAGCAAGGTGGAGGTGGAGTACTGGTTTGGGCTGGTATCATCAAAGATGAGCTTGTGGGGCCTTTTCGGGTTGAGGATGGAGTCAAGCTCAACTCCCAGTCCTACTGCTGGAAGACACCTTCTTCAAGCAGTGGTACAGGAAGAAGTCTGCATCCTTCATGAAAAACATGATTTTCATGCAGGACAATGCTCCATCACACGCGTCCAAGTACTCCACAGCGTGGCTGGCAAGAAAGGGTATAAAAGAAGAAAATCTAATGACATGGCCTCCTTGTTCACCTGATCTGAACCCCATTGAGAACCTGTGGTCCATCATCAAATGTGAGATTTACAAGGAGGGAAAACAGTACACCTCTCTGAACAGTGTCTGGGAGGCTGTGGTTGCTGCTGCACGCAATGTTGATGGTGAACAGATCAAAACACTGACAGAATCCATGGATGGCAGGCTTTTGAGTGTCCTTGCAAAGAAAGGTGGCTCTATTGGTCACTGATTTGTTTTTGTTTTGTTTTTGAATGTCAGAAATGTATATTTGTGAATGTTGAGATGTTATATTGGTTTGACTGGTAAAAATAAATAATTGAAATGGGTATATATTTGTTTTTTGTTAAGTTGCCTAATAATTATGCACAGTAATAGTCACCTGCACACACAGATATCCCCCTAAAATAGCTATAACTAAAAACAAACTAAAAACTACTTCCAAAACTATTCAGTTTTGATATTAATGAGTTTTTTGGGTTCATTGAGAACATGGTTGTTGTTCAATAATAAAATTAATCCTCAAAAATACAACTTGCCTAATAATTCTACACTCCCTGTATATATATATATATATATACATCTGAGCTTTAGGAAGCTCCAGCACTCTTGGCTGTTAAATTACAGCCGAGAGCTGGAGTTCCTGAAGCTCCAGGCATCTGCCGCATATGAAGCTGGAGCACTATCGGTGCTCCTTCTCCATATGAAGGCAGATGCCTTATCATTACAGGTTACAGTCTGTAACGATCTTCTGCTGGTGCTGGCGTGAGGTGTATGCAGGAGGGGGGGAGGAAGGGTAGGGAGTGGGAGGGCCCTATGCTACATAAAAAATATATAAAGGGACAGGGAGGGATGGGGCAGCTACACTACAGAAAAGGGGATGTAGGGCTGTGGGGGGACCTAACTAAGGATCGCGGGAGGGGGGGAATTTTACAGGTACTGCCAGACATCTTCCAGTACCTATGATGGTGGCTAATAGTGGGGGCTGGTATAGAGAGCTGTTTGGGGGGGGGATCAGGAAGGTTGGGGGGTATGTAGGGGTTCCTACCCTGCAGAAAATATAATATATATATATAGATATATATTTTTATTTATATATATATATATATATATATATATATATATATATATATATATATATATATATATATATATATATATATATATAAAAAAAGCCTTATATTTTAATACTGGCAGACTGTGCCAGTACCTAAGATAGGGGTGACCAGTGGGGGAGGGAAGAGAGCTGTTTGGGAGGGATCAGGTAGGGATCAGGGGGTGGGAAGTGTCAGATAGAAGGGTAATCTCTACACCAAAGCTAAAATTAACCTTTTAAACTACCTAATTTAACCCTACATTGCTGGGAATAATAGAAGTATGGTGCACAGCTGCAATTAGCGGCCTTCTAATTATCAAAAAGCAATGGCAAAGCCATATATGTCCACTACTTCTGAACAAAGGGGATCCCAGAGAGACGTTTACAACCATTTGTGCCATGATTGCACAAGTAGAATGTAAATAGTTACAGTGAGAAACCCAAAGTGCATTGGAGCCCTTTGCAGTCAAGTAGATGAAAACATGTAAAATCATATATATATTTTTTTTTTAGAAATTTTTATTGAGGTTAAAGGAATAATAGTTACAATTGTAATACGTGAACAGTGACATTGATAAAGTTTATACAATACATCTCAAAGTACAGTAGCCACATATATTGTTTACAAAACCTCAAATTTTCCATGTATGAGGTAGTTAGAAACCTATATAAGCATAACTATATAGTACTCAAACAAAATCCCATAAAAATTAATAGTGGTCTCTCTTGGGCCATTTAACAAGGTATATGGAAATAATGGGAAAATTGAGGGATAACTCAAAGAGAAAGGGACCTCTTTTGGGTCTCAACTCATAGCCTGTTTTGAAACTAGCTATAAAGAGGGGAGAAGTATATCATCATGCTACAATAAAGAAACCATGTCTGGACAGCCTCATGTTCTCCTCCACCTACGAGCACTATTAGAGAAAAAATAATTAATGGAGCCTATCAGCATAGTGGGACATGGGGAGCCAGGATAAGTGCAAAGCATGGTAGAGGGAGGCAGGGTCACCTAATTTTAACTTAAATCTAGTTAAGGGGGTATACCTCAGGCAATGTACGCTTCAAATAGGCTAAATTTTGAACTCTAGAGAGAGACAGGAACTAAAAACATGCTGCTGCGCATTAGAAAAGGGCTTAACCAACTAATATGTCTAATATCAATATGCTGTTAGACTGCTAAGACTGACTGCATCTAGTTGAAAAGGGTCCCAACAGCACTAAGGTAGTACATAGCAAAGATGAGCCTAGTACCTGAAAACATTAAAAACATTACAAGCAACATATAATAACAGACAAGCCTAGTGTTCAACATCAAATTGTGGTGCATGAACCAGGGATGTCCATATAAGCATATAAAGTCCTGCTCTGTTGGAATTACAGACGTCGTAGCATCTCCGCTGGTGAAAAAAAAGCAGTATAAGAAAAACAAACAAAAACACTTGAACTTTTAAACATATCATGGGGGGATATATAGCAGAGTAACTACTAAAGTAACTAATTGTAAAAGCCCTGAACAGTATAGGTATTGTATATACAACAGTAAGGTCTAATCAACCTCCCTGACGTGGAGCTTTGTCAAAAGGAAGTCCACTCAATGTCCCATAGGGTACTCTTATGAAAAGCAGTATCACTATAGTACTTTAACCTATCCCGCTTCTCTGGAAAGACCATGAATAGTCAGTATGTCCCCTGAGGCAAAGGTTCCAAAGAAATTTAGGGTCTCTCCTCTCTGGTGTCAAGCTCAGTGTCCTCAGAACCCCAGAATCTCTTGCGATCCATGTGGCTAACCTGGCAATATGAGTCAGGAATATCCTCCTGGTAGGGCTCGTGAGGCTGATTTTTTTTAGCGGTGAGCCAGTGTCGCTAAACACTCGGCGCGACCCGCAGAGACAGACTGCTAATGATTGACAGGGACAGAGGCATCTGGGGTGGTGGTGCGGCGTCATCTTGCACTGATATAGACCCCATGTAAGCTGTCTCCTTCTCTGCTATTGACTCTCTGTAGATTTTAGAGTTTGTGAGACAAGGCTGTTGGTCCAGGTAGGTGTATGTGGTCAGTGGGGGGTTTTGCGGCATAAGAATTACTCCTAATTCAGAGGCACCTGCCTCCCCGTTGTTCATGAGGGTGGGATCTACCCCCGGCCAGGCTGCTAGAATGTTACTTGCGGCAGTTACCTCTAGGTCCCCATTATTAACCATCGGCATATTGTTTTTAGATGTTCCTGTGTCATGTTGTGTTTTGAGTGGGTTCAGGTGTCCACAGTGTTCGGAGGGCTCGGTGTCCCTTGACCATTCTATATCCACTGGGTCCGGCTTAGCTTCGTATGCCCATGCTGCCTCCATCTTCTCCATCAGCTGTAGAAAATGGTCATTTAAAAGGTTACATATCTCCTTATGATAGCAGCATCAGGTTTCATACTGCTGTAGACGGCCAATGCCAGCTAAGTGTATGCAGCTTATATCCAAAACTGCTACGCAGTCGGCATCAAAGGATACTAACTGGGGGTTTGATATGGAGGCCGTAACCTCAAAATAGTCTCCGGAATATTAGGGCTGCAGAGTAGTGTGATATATAGCTCAATTTATGCAGAATTCCTTCCCAAACTAGAATGTGAAGGTTTGGACAGGTAATAACTCCAACTATCAAGGATTTTGGTGAAAAGATTCTGCAGAGAGGAGCAAATCAAAATATTTCGACCTAAGATGGCTACTGCCCGGAAGTTCCCCCTGTAAAATCATATTTATGCAATATTCATATTTATTTAAAGTTTTAACTATGTATTTACTGTAAATATTTCACATTCCAATGGGTTTACGCAATACAGTGTCATGTTTCCCCCCCACACACACACTTTTTTGCTCCATTAACTTCTATGGGGGAATACGTTAATGCAAGTGTAAAGGGAAATACACAAGTTAAACCACACAAACTCCTCCTATAAGCAAGATCTCTCAACCAGATTTTAAGTGAAATAACAAAAAATTGCGGCATGAGGAGCACTAAAACAGCTAAAAAAGCTAAGGCCTAGATTTAGAGTTGGGCGGTAGCCGTCAAAACCAGCGTTAGAGGCTCCTAACGCTGGTTTTAGGCTACCGCCGGTATTTGGAGTCAGTCAGGAAAGGGTCTAACGCTCACTTTCCAGCCGCGATTTTTCCATACCGCAGATCCCCTTACGTCAATTGCATATCCTATCTTTTCAATGGGATCTTTCTAACGCCGGTATTTAGAGTCGTGGCTGAAGTGAGCGTTAGAAATCTAACGACAAAACTCCAGCCGCAGAAAAAAGTCAGTAGTTAAGAGCTTTCTGGGCTAACGCCGGTTTATAAAGCTCTTAACTACTGTGCTGTAAAGTACACTAACACTCATAAACTACCTATGCACCCCTAAACCGAGGTCCCCCCACATCGCCGCCACTATATTTACATTTTTTAATCCCTAATCTTCTGCTCCGTACACTGCCGCCAACTATGTTATCCCTATGTACCCCTAATCTGCTGCCCCTAACACCGCCGACCCCTATATTATATTTATTAACCCCTAATCTGCCGTCCCCGCTATCGCTGACCCCTGCATATTATTATTAAGCCCTAATCTGCCGCTCCGTACACCACCGCCACCTACATTATAGCTATGTACCCCTAATCTGCTGCCCCTAACACCGCCGACCCCTATATTATATTTATTAACCCCTAATCTGCCCCCCTCAACGTCGCCTCCACCTACCTACACTTATTAACCCCTAATCTGCCGAGCGTACCGCACCGCTACTATAATAAAGTTATTAACCCCTAATCCGCCTCACTCCCGCCTCAATAACCCTATAATAAATAGTATTAACCCCTAATCTGCCCTCCCTAACATCGCCGACACCTAACTTCAATTATTAACCCCTAATCTGCCGACCTAATCTCGCCGCTACTGTAATAAATGTATTAACCCCTAAAGCTAAGTCTAACCCTAACACTAGCAACCCCCTAAATTAAATATAATTTAAATCTAACAAAATAAATTAACTCTTATTAAATAAATTATTCCTATTTAAAGCTAAATACTTACCTGTAAAATAAACCCTAATATAGCTATAATATAAATTATAATTATATTATAGCTATTTAAGGATTTATATTTATTTTACAGGTAACTTTGTATTTATTTTAACTAGGTACAATAGCTATTAAATAGTTAAGAACTATTTAATAGCTAAAATAGTTAAAATAATTACAAATTTACCTGTAAAATAAATCCTAACCTAAGTTACAATTAAACCTAACACTACACTATCAATAAATAAATTAAATAAAATACCTACAATTACCTACAATTAAACCTAACACTACACTATCAATAAATGAATTAAATACAATACCTACAAATAACTACAATTAAATAAACTAACTAAAGTACAAAAAAAAAAAAAGAACTAAGTTACAAAAAATAAAAAAATATTTACAAACATTAGAAAAATATTACAACAATTTTAAACTAATTACACCTACTCTAAGCCCCCTAATAAAATAACAAAGCCCCCCAAAATAAAAAAATGCCCTACCCTATTCTAAATTAAAAAAGTTCAAAGCTCTTTTACCTTACCAGCCCTGAACAGGGCCCTTTGCGGGGCATGCCCCAAGAAATTCAGCTCTTTTGCCTATAAAAAAACACATACAATACCCCCCCCAACATTACAACCCACCACCCACATACCCCTAATCTAACCCAAACCACCCCAGGTAAATCTGTAATTATTTTAACTATTTTAGCTATTAAATAGTTCTTAACTATTTAATAGCTATTGTACCTGGTTAAAATAAATACAAAGTTACCTGTAAAATAAATATAAATCCTAAAATAGCTATAATATAATTATAATTTATATTGTAGCTATATTAGGATTTATTTTACAGGTAAGTATTTAGCTTTAAATAGGAATAATTTATTTAATAAGAGTTAATTTATTTCGTTAGATTTAAATTATATTTAACTTAGGGGGGTGTTAGTGTTAGGGTTAGACTTAGCTTTAGGGGTTAATACATTTATTAGAATAGCGGTGAGCTCCAGTCGGCAGATTAGGGGTTAATGTTTGAAGTTAGGTGTCGGCGATGTTAGGGAGGGCAGATTAGGGGTTAATACTATTTATTATAGGGTTATTGAGGCAGGAGTGAGGCGGATTAGGGGTTAATAACTTTATTATAATAGCGGTGCAGTCCGCTCGGCAGATTAGGGATTAATAAGTGTAGGCAGGTGGAGGCGACGTTGTGGGGGGCAGATTAGGGGTAAATAAATATAATATAGGGGTCGGCGGTGTTAGGGGCAGCAGATTAGGGGTACATAGGGATAATGTAAGTAGCGGTGGTTTACGGAGCGGCAGATTAGGGGTTAAAAAAAAATATGCAGGGGTCAGCGATAGCGGGGGCGGCAGAATAGGGGTTAATAAGTGTAAGGCTAGGGGTGTTTAGACTCGGGGTACATGTTAGAGTGTTAGGTGCAGACGTAGGAAGTGTTTCCCCATAGCAAACAATGGGGCTGCGTTAGGAGCTGAACGCGGCTTTTTTGCAGGTGTTAGGTTTTTTTTCAGCTCAAACAGCCCCATTGTTTTCTATGGGGGAATCGTGCATGAGCACGTTTTTGAAGCTGGCCGCGTCTGTAAGCACCACTGGTATTGAGAGTTGAAGTGGCGGTAAATATGCTATACGCTCCTTTTTTGGAGCCTAACGCAGCCATTCTGTGAACTCTAAATACCAGCGGTATTTAAAAGGTGCGGCCAGAAAAAAAGCCAGCGTAGCTAACGCACCCCTTTGGCCGCAGAACTCTAAATCTAGGCGCGTGGAAGCTAAAGTGTTGTTGATATTGTTGTTGTGAGAGGAATAAATCTTTTATATCAACAACAGTTTAGCTTCCTTAGCTTTTTTAGCGCTCCTCATAACGCAATTTTCTGAATACATTAATGCACGTGTGATATTTGAAGTTGGGCTTTTTATGTGCGTTGGGTTAGCATGCAAGCAAAAACTTTTTACTTTTAATTTAAGCTCTATCCACTGCACACAGCTGCACAAGGAAGTTCTTGTTCAATGTTAAATGATCAACGCCATCACAGGTGGACAGGTTTCCAAGTAAGGAACCTTGTCTGTCCGTCTTTTGACAAATGTATCTAAAAATACCTTTTGAACTTAAATACAGTAATTGTTAGTGTATTTATGTGTTTAATACATGAATTTGTACACAGCGTCGCTCTAGCACTGAAATTGGATACGAGGATAAATCTAACTTTCAATTTTTTAGGTCAATAGGGAACTAAAATATTGGAGTTGATAACCCTTTATCTTTTTTCAGTTTCTGTTAATCAGAAAAATTATGAAAATGACATTGTTTTATAGCTTCTCTTTTTTAACCCTACATTATAGTGCCTTTGTGCAGTGCTCACATCATGTCTGGGACACCTTTGAAAGCCAAGGACTGTAATCAGAGGACACAAAAGAAGAATCATTATTTCCTGTTCTGTTTGGTTCAGTCTTGAAATTATGTCCGTCACATCAGTTCTACTTGCCATAATGTAGTCTAGAGTAAGAAATACAATTTAAAGAGTTCTTATTTAACTCCTCTGTCTGCAAACAGCAATTAAGGGAAATTGAAGCCCCCCCCCAGTTTTAGAATTGAAATTAAGTAAATAAAACATGCCCCAGTTTGATTATTGGTCAGAAAATGTATTACTTGTAGGTAAATGCAGTACAGGCAGAGAAGGTGTTAGTAATACAGGCTGGGATCATACCACCTTACATTAAATGGGAAGCTATGGAAAACTAGAAGGATGTAATGACTCTTAAAGGGACATAACAATACCTTAGTATTAGAGGATTTTCTGCAGTCTTCCAATAAGTTAAAATATTAACGTAGTATGAAAAAACTTGTTTGCAAAAGTCCAAAATCATCCTACCAACAGGCCAATTATGGACTGATATATTGCTGGTTTGTTAGTGCAATAGCTTACAATTATCAGGATTGGAAAAACATCTATTTTCTGTTAAAAAGAGGGAAAGTAACATAAATACTGAAAGTAGTTTGCAAAGTTTACTTTGCCAAAGTGTTTCATGTCCCTTTAACATTTTACTTTTATAAAAGGAAGAGGATACATTTTAGTTTCTGGAGATGTTTAAAAGCAAATATAAAACAATGATTTACTAGCATTAATGTTACACACAAACTGATACTATTTGTATAATCATTGAGCTTTTGGCTTCTTTTATGAGTCTTTTCTAATATTTGTTGCCAGTTTGTTGCTGCTCTCAGTGTCATTGAGCTGCATATCTGTCTGCAAAATAAATAAAATGGCCCCTCGCTGTTTACCGAAGTGTGCGCAGGGTGAGCTGGTGTTCCACAATATTTGTAGACACAAGCTTGTTAGGGCACCTTGAGCCACTTCTGAGTATGCAGGAGCTGTGGATAAATCAAGAAAACAAATTTGCTTTGTTAATTGGATTAAACAAAGCATTGCATACGATTGTATGTCTCAAGAAATCTAAGCTTTCTTTGTTTATATTAGAATGCTGAGTAACTGACAAAACTGGCGTTTACTAAAACTTTTGTTCTTAGTCACAGCAATAATATGTATGAATACTATAATCTATTGATTCTGCCATAGAACAAATAAAGTGATTTTCTGATTTTTTAATAAGAATATTTCAAAATGCCATGTCCCTATATTTGTTTATAAATGTTCTTGTAAAAGTTTTTGTCTCTTCTCACCTGTGTTGTCAAATCAGTTTACATGTGATCATTTTGTGTCTCCTCCATGTGCAATGTAGTTGACGGTGTCTTTTTCAAGCCTAAGCATATTTCTGTTTTTGGGGTTGCCTGTGTAGGGTAGTTCCTTACTTGCTCTTTATGCACTTATTATTTTATAATGGACTCTTATGTATGACTTCTGATTGTGTTTTGCTCTCAGATTCAGCTCCATTTGTGAGGCTAAGGTGTTTGCCCTGTTTTCTGTTCTTGGATCCAGTTTCTGTTGTGATGGAAAACCTCAGACTAATTTCAGTTTATAATCTCTTCTTGCCTTTTGTATTGCTCTAGGATCTGCCCCTGTGGTGGTAAAGGCTTTGGGCTGACAATGGTTTATGATCTTAGCCTGCTTGAGTTTCACTTTTTGTTCCTGCTCGTACTTTGCCAGACTGGTTATTTCTGTGGTCTGGCTGACTTCTATTATAGTTACTGCTCATACGTCTTTAACTCTGTGTGGTACCTGGTTTCATCAACAACTACTATCTGCTGTTGCACAGAGTCGCATCCCGAGGCTAAGGAAGTTACCAGTGGTTGGTAAATATAACATCCCTACCTTGGCACATATCAGACTGACTCTATCTTTGGTAGATTATTGTCAACCTAGATGTACATTCTGTATTTACTTAACAATGGTATATACAATTTATATTACATTTATTGGGATTATTTATATGTAAAATATTTGTTGTCTGAAGTGATAAGGGAGCTTAGGGCTGGTTCCAGATGTTGTGCTTCCTGGGTCCAAGAATGAAATTACTCTTCCCACAACTCTACATCCACTACCATCTGATCTAATCTATAGTCAACAGTCTCACGGTTTAAAGTGCAGCAGACAAGTTTCGCACGTCAACACAGTGATACCCAAATGATAGAACTAATATGAGAAACATCTGTTTAAAACAAAACAAAACATAAAAACCCAAAAGAACACTATTAAGGCCCAATGATCAAAGGATCGATGAGTCAGAAAAGAAATGTTTAATTCCAACTCATCAGCGGGATTTACCTTGCTGTACAGACAATATGCAATCTTCCTTCCTTGGAAAATATAGGTCTTGCTTCATTACAAGATTAATAATGCAGGATATAAACATCTCACAGAATAAAGTGTCTTTGCCTGTTTACAACAGTGGGCTTTAAAAAGTTCACACACTTCAAATCTCACTGTACTGAACGGGTCATGTAAATAAAGCCAATTTTTTTAAGTGAAAACTTCAAATTCATGCCTCTCAAAAATGAAGCAGCTGACAATATTTAGACGGTATTCGTGCCTATTGGAATCTCAGCAAGCAGTTTAGCTACACAGCACAATACTGTTGGTACAAAGTTATAGTTACTATACAGTTGTTGCTTCATTATCCTTATCTGCATCTTGTCAAAGCAGCTGCATATAATTTAGCAATAGCCTCCACACAAAGAAAGCCAATGTGAACAATGAAATGAATATCCACATTGACCTTACCCCCACTGCAATAAATATATTTATAATCCATGTACCCATCACAACAAACTATGTACAGGACACAATCTCTCAATGCACACCCATGATACATCTAACACCCTTCTTCTGCAGTCTGGCTCTCTTTCAAGATTTCCTCCTATTTATAGAAAAATTGTAATTCTGATGTTCTAAACCATGGTTCTTCAAACCATGGGTCAGGATCCTATACTGGGTTGGAACACCATGTTTACTGGGTCATGACTTGTGTGTAGTATGTGTGCTATTTCAATGGATGTGTTATTTTGGGTGTGTGGTGTATGTGTGTACTGTATGAGAGTGTGTGGTGTGTGTCTGAGTAGTGTATGTTGTATAAGAGTGTGTGGTGTATGTGTACTGTAGGAGTGTGCATGTGTGCTGTATAAGTGCACGGTGTGTGTGCTATGAGTGAGTTTGTGTGGTGTGTGTATGTTGTATAAGAGTGTGTTGAACCTTTTACAACACTTTCAAGTTTGACTACAATCAGGAATAAAGTACACGCACGTTAGTCACTTTGCCAAAAATTGCAATTATTTTGCTGTATATTATTTCAGACCAAAGATAAAAATAGGGTCGCGAAGGTATGTGGTATTATGGCACTGGGTCTTGGGGGAAAAGTTTGAAGAACCCTGATCTAAACAATAATAACAATTGTAGATGAGTTGGCTCAATGTCTAAAACAAGCAAGGTCACTTATCTGATTGGTTAATAATAATTATAATAGAAGAACATTTTTTTCAATTTGGAGAATATGTTGACGGTTAGTTTTTAAGGTTGTTGTAAAAAACCTTGTGTAATTGGGCTTCAATGGGGGTCTTGTTTGGGGGGATAATTAAGGGGCATATTTATCAAGCTCCGTATGGAGCTTGATGCCCCTTGTTTCCAGCAAACCTTCAGACTCGCCAGAAACAGAAGTTATGAAGCAGAGGTCTAAAGACCGCTGCACCATAACTTGTCCACCTGCTCTGAGGCCGGACAGACATTGCCGATCGGTTTCATTGATACCCCCTGCTAATGACCTATTTGCCGCAAATCTGCAGGGGACGGCATTGCACCAGCAGTTCACAAGACAGCATATACCCCTATGTGTGGTTGTTTAAATTTATTAGGGTATTTGCATTGTCACTTGCAAAAATGTTTCCAGGGAGTGCAATATATATATATATATATATATATATATATATATATATATATATATATATATATATATACCCTGGCAATAATTATATGAATATATATTTAATTGGATAAAAAGAAAAATTATAGTAGACCCATTGGTGTTTGCTCTGAATGGATCTGTTATGGGGGCCTGTTGGGTGTTTGGGGGGATGCAGTGGTGACCAGGTCATGTATGAGGTTAATTGTGGTTGGGACATGGTCAATTACATGTTTAATTGCAATGGGGTAAATATTTAGCATATTGTTAAAGGCAATCTAATGAGCTGGTTCACTTTTTGATGTTTTACTGCTGTTTTAGGTCTCAAACACTGGTACTTATATGATACAGATACTGGTGCTAAAGCCAAAACCTGATGGACTTCTTGAATAAAAGTCCACAATTTGCTTATCCATAATATTTTATACAGAGGTCATCTAAGAATGATGATTAAGCATCTGCTTATATTATGCTTAAGAGTTTATTATGTCTCCAAGTAGTGTTTTAAAGTTTGCCTCACTCACTGCTTCCTGAACAAGGGAACAGTTAGCCATAGTATTGTTGGTGTCCAGTCTGACATTAGCTAACACCAATGTGTATCCCTGGGTTGCTTATATTACAGTCATGGTAGAGCCTGATGCAGGGATCTTCAGACAAGTTTAATAACAAGTCCCCTATTGGTAAACAGAGAAAGGACACTCTCTTTAACAGTATTAAAATATTTTATACATAAACAATATATATTTATACTAGTGCTACATTGCAAAATATCACGTAAGCATTTTAAAGCTTTTATTTTGTAAATTTTTAAAGGGTTTACTATGGTATTTAAAGGGACATGAAACCCAAATGTTTTCTTTCATTATTCAGATAGAGCGTGCAATTTTAAAAACCTTTCCAATTAATTTATAATGTTTTTTTTGCTCTATTTGTATCCTTTTTGAAAAGTGTACCTAGGTAGGCTCAGAAGCTGCTAATTGGTGGCTGCATATATTTGCCTCTTGTCATTGGCTTTCAGCTAGCTCCCAGTAGTGCTACTGTTTCTTCAACAAAGGCCACCAAGAGCATCAAGTAAATTAGATAATAGAAGTAAATTGGAAAGTTGTTTAAAATTGTATGATCTAGATTCTCTAGAGGTTCCGGTGGAGGAGGAGCTAGGCAGGTGTTGCTCACGCAGGTGTGCTTAGCTCGCAGCTCCAGTTCGTTAGCCACTGGCGGAGAAACTATCTGCGCCTTACCTCAAGCTTTTGAGGCTGCTCTGAAGGACAGATTCTAATACCATCTCTGGAACCTCACCAGTGGACTTTCACCCCACTGGTATACGTCGGATACCCGCTACTTGGACTCAGTGTAGCTATCTATATAGGCCAACTGGCCTGTTTAAGGAGCAAATTAATCCACCTGAAGTACCCGCTACAAAGTTACTTTTTTCCTTTTACCCTGCTGGAGTGACTCGTTTGCTGTTTCCACTCCCCCTCTCTGGGTCTGCTGCCCGCTGCTTTCCTTCGGCTGGATTCGGACCTCGAGACGCTGGGGTTTTCCCCTCTGCAGCCTCACCCGCACTGCTGCTGAGGAGTCCTACATTGTTTGTCCGCAGGCTCTACCGACCGGCGGCTGTCCCGCCGCCTCCCCCACCGGTGCTGCGCGGGAGGAGGTCGGGCCCGGTCCTGTCTTAGGGACTGAGTCTGGAAATCATCTATAATACCGCCGGAGGGCTTCAAAGTCTCCCCTCCCACCGATGCTGCGAGAGGGGAGCTTTATTCTTGGCTCTTGCTTCTGAAATTGAAGCTCTTGACGTTGGCTCCCTCCGGGACTGAGTTACTTTTCAGGGATCAGTAAACACAGCTATCGCGGGCAGCCCGACGCCGTGAGAAGGGGTGAGTGTTATCTCTCCATTTACTCATTTGCATCACAAGTGCTTCATGTAAGGGGAATAAAGGGAAGGAAAGATAAAGACACTAAAGCAGAACTTGAAGAAGTTTGGAGTGAGAGTCCCTGCTAGTCACCGGACCAATATCTCTGTAAGGCTGTATGAGCTGATTGATCAGGATTTACCGGTGGACACTGAATTCTCCCTCATTTTTTTAGCTCAAAACAAAGCTACTATAAGGCTCTGAAACAGGGAACTTGTTTAACAGAGGCTCCTTGTGACTGTACCTGTATACTTTAATGTCTGGGTCTGTGGGTACAGTATCTAAGCAACTTTTATTCAGGAAAAGCACGCAGAATGGAGGGGAAACAATAGTAACATTTAGATGTTTATACTGTTTATACCACATTATACTGTTATACTCTCTCTTGATTCATAGAGATTTCAGCTGCTCTTGGTCTGATGATTCTTGTGTTTCTATCCCCTTTTTCTTTTTTTATTTTCTTTTTCTTTTTCAGTAATTATAGCTGACTAATTGCACCATATCCTTGCTGTTTATAATAATTGTCATAACCTTTAAAGGAACTTACAAGGAATTGTAAAGAGCTAAGAAGGAAGGGGAAGGGTTAAGGGTAATCGGTCTTTAATATTACTTTTTCTCTGGTATTAATTCAGGGGGAAGGAAGGGTGAAGGGAAGGAAGAAGTGCTGGAGAGGGAGGAAGAAAGGGGAAAAAGAGAAAATTTATCTAATCTAAGTTATACTGAGTACTCTTGTATATGCAGGACAAACCTTAGGGTCTATATTCATATTTTACTAAGTAATTGGCGCTGTTTAGTTTTGGATAGCCTTATGACATTAAGCTGTATGGATTTATAGCACATGAATTTGTAAGAATTGAACTAAGAAGGATCCTTCTAAACTGAGGCCTCTGATTTTCTGCCACTAATTGTTGCAAAAAATCCTAAGCTGCTATCCAGCCACTAAATATAAGGACGTATAACTAAGCCTTACTGAACCTAACCTTTACAGCTTTTATTAAATTAAGCTTTACTGTCACACAACTGACATAAACCCCGTAGCTTAATTCCATAGCTGGCTCAAAATAGGGTAATATAGCCGTGTACTTTAAAATTATTCACCAAGCTCACTGCGTGGAAGCTATACTATTCTTCCTCTTGCTATCACGGTTGTAGTTCACCAGGACAATCTTCACTTTCATAAGATTTCCAGTGTGGTAATTTTTTCACTTATTTAACGGTAATTGGGCAACACAACTCCCTGCCCATCTCACTTTGTTTCGGTGCCTCTAGCACCCATAATTAGCACCAATCAATTTTTCATTTTTCCTTTTTTCCACCGGGGTCACTTCTAGTCCCCCCCCTTTTTTTTTTTTCTTCCCCTTCTTTCCCTTTTTATCTGACTCATCACTTGACACGTAGAATAATTATATGTGCACTTTTCCTCACGATCACCGAACCACAACTGGTACATGGACAAATTTCTGGGTATCTCTGATAAACCATCTTCTCCAGCTATGTCAGCTAGGCAAAGGGATAGAAAGCCCAAGGGAACACAGGACCCTGTCCCTGATCTGCACTCAGCCTTAGTAAATACACCTATGCCTGAGGCACTAAACATTCAAAGCTTAGTGGTTAGCATCTCTGAGGCCCTCTCTCCTAAGTTTGAGGCCCTGAAGATAGAAATCAAGCAAGATATATATCTTCTTTATCGCAAGAAGTTAGACAATTTTCCTCCCGGCTTCTTGAGGCTGAGCAGAGAGTGTCAGATCTAGAGGATCTTACAACAGTACATGGTTCCAAACTAGACAATATTGACAGCAATATCCGAAAAGTTTTTTCGAGGTTAGAAGACTTAGAAAACCGCAGCAGAAGGAATAACATTAGAATAATCGGCCTCCCAGAGGAAAGACAGTATGAGAACTTGTCCTCTTTTATTACAGATACTCTGACCATTGCACTTAAACTTCCTCCTACAATCCATCGCATTGTAGTAGAAAGGGCGCACAGGCTAGGTCCACCCTGTACATCAAACAAAAACACTACCCGTCCTAGACCGGTTATTGCAAAATTATTGAACTTTCAGGATAAAGTTGCTCTTTTACAACATTTTCGGAAAACACAACCACTTATTATCAATGGTGCTAAGATTCTTATATTCCAGGACTTCTCAGCTGAAACAGCCTCTAGGAGGAGAGAACTAGCACCTATCTGCACTAAATTTATAAACAATGGCTTCGACGCCACCATACTGTACCCTGCTAAACTTAAAGTATCAGCGAATGATGCAGTCCACTTTTTTTCAGAGGCTCTGGAAGCTGAGAAGTTCCTTATATCCCTGGTTTCTCTAGCCTCAGATGGGTCTGCTCCGCCATAGTCAGAATTGGTCCAGTAGTTGGGATTATCCCTTGGGTTGGGGATTATGTGCGTATGGAATGACCAAAGTATAATTTTATTTTTTTCCCCCCATCTCCTTTCTCCCCCCTCGCCCCCATGCCGATTAATAGTATAAGTAAATGGAGGGATGTAAGATAGTTTCGTGGAACGTGGTGGGATTTGTACCCCTATCAAACGAAAAACCATACTGACCCAATTAAGAAAACTTCAAGCAGATATTGGATTCATCCAAGAAACGCATTTGAGTCTGGAAGAATACCGTAAACTCAGAACTTCCTGGGTCAGAGATGTATTTTTCTCACCAAGTGTTGGGAAAAAAGGGGGGTAGCTATTTTAATAGGGAAAAGGATTCAGCTTGAAGTTGTGCACTGTGAACCGGATCCGGGGGGAAGATTTGTTCTATTAAAGGTTCGAATCGCCCAAGAAATGTATACCTTATGTAATATTTATGGCCCTAACTCTTATGATTTAGAATTTTGGGAAAAACTACAATCGAAAATTCTCCTATATACAGAAGGGCATTTAATTTTGGGAGAGGATTTCAACATGGCACCTCAATGCCCGCTAGATAAACTTTGAGATACCATGAAACAGAAAAGACAGAAAAAGGACAACTTAGAATTCAAATTGTTTAATAAAATAAAACAAAACTTAGCTATACGCGATATATGGAGAAGTCAGAACCCAGATATCCAGGAATTTACTTGTCTCTCAAAAGCACATAAGACTCTTTCACGTATTGATTTATATTTGACAGATGAGAGATTGGGATCCCTAAAGATTCAGGCGAGTATTGCTCCTATCCTTCTATCAGACCATGCCCCCATAATTTTGGCCATACAGCCTAAACAAGCAAGACCTAAGGTTCTGCGCTTCCACTTTCCATATTTTCTAGCCTCTGATATGAAGTTTAAAACCTGTCTTAGGTCAAAATATGAGGAATTTCTACGTTTTAACTCTAATTACATAGATCGCCCCGCCATGTTCTGGGAGGCCGCTAAAGCGGTTCTCAGAGGCGAAATTATTGCTTTCAATGTGGTTTTATCCAAGAAGTTGAGGTCAAAGGAAAAAGAAATACAAAAAGTATTATCTAATTCATACAATAAATTTTTGTTGCAGAAAAACCCTTCAAACTGGGCCAAATATGTACAAGCTAAAGAAGCAAGAGACACATTTATTTTGACCCAACAAGCACAAAAAGAGTTAAGAATGCAAGCAAAGTTATATAGATTTGGTAACAAGTCTGGAAAGATGCTGGCCAGATTAGTTAAAAACAAAAAAAAACAGTCATATATTGAAGAGATTGTAAATAAGGACAAGCGATTCTTGAAGCCAGATGAAATTGCATCTGCATTTGTGGAGTACTATCAGGATATATATTCCTGTAGAGGATATGATGGTGGTAAATCTGCAGAATTTTGGGACAAAATCGTGAGTCCGGTACTAACAGAGCAGTGTATTGATTCTCTTAATTCTCCCATCTCTGTTCAGGAAGTTACAGATATGATTTCCAAGCTCCCTAGTAACAAAGCAGCTGGCCCAGATGGGTAACCAAACGAATTTTATAAGATATTAGCTGCTGAAATCACCCCTCATTTAACGAATCTATATAATGACATTTACATCACTGGAAACTCTGTCACACCTTCTTTTTCCTCTTCCTATACTAGCCTTATACTTAAGGGAGGGAAAGATCTGTCGAAAATGGATTCTTATAGGCCTATAGCCTTACTTAATTCAGACTACAAGATTTTAACTTCTATCTTAGCCTCTAGACTACAGCTTATTCTTCCCAAAAGAATTCACCCGGACCAAGCTGGTTTCCTACATAAACGAAACTCGTCTGCTAAAATTCGAGAGGTTCTAGTTGTTTTGGAATACTTAGAAAAAATATTACAGTCTAACAAGGTGAATGATAATTTATCTGATATGGCTATTCTTACCATTGACGCAGAAAAAGCGTTTGACTCTGTCACCTTCAAACATCTTAACACCTCTTTGCTCAAGTTTGGAATCAATGGTAAATTCCCAGAATTTATAGAGAACTTATATAACCATTCTGTTACAAGTTTATTAGTCAACGGATCTGTTTCCCCCCCAATTGTATTAAAAAGAGGAACACGTCAAGGATGTCCCCTCTCTCCACTCCTCTTCGACATTGCTATTGAACCATTGGCAATCACATTAAGACAAAATTTGGAAGGTATAAAGATTATGCAACATGAGATTAAAATTGGCCTATATGCGGATGATGTTTTGTTGTATATATCTAATACTAAAACCAACATCCCTAGGTTTTTGAAGATAATTGACCATTTTGGTACCTTTTCGGGTTATAAGATAAATGCATCTAAATCAGAAATATTATGGATTCACAAGAAGAACGACTCCTGTGTCACTAATCCTTTTAAATTAGTAGTCCTTTAAATACTTAGGGATAATTATTCCAGCAAAATCTGGTGATCTTTATAAATATAATATACCTCCAATTATAAGTCAAATCAGGGAAAAACTTAGGCAATGGCAAAGTCTCCCATTATCAATCTCGGGTCGAATTGCAATATGGAAAATGATTCTCCTCCCAAAATTGTTATACATACTCCAGAACGTACCGCTATTTCTTTTTGAAAAAGATGTCCGGCTTTTAAACAGTCTTATTGGCCAATTCCTTTGGCAGGAGAAAAAAGCACGGATCTCTCGCACTAAACATTCTCTTCCACGCGAGTTTGGAGGCTTGGCATTGCCTGATATTTGAGCTTATAATCTTAGTTTTCTGGCTCGGATAGCATCAGGGTGTATTCTCTCCAAAGATTACGTTTTAAATAACTTTCTTGAAACAAATATATGTGATCCATATCTTCCTTGTGCTCTTTTACATCTCCCATTCAAAGAGATGCCACCAGAGATTAAGAGATTCAAAACGATAGCCAATCCTATTAAAGCTTGGTGGAAGATATCAAATCTTTTTTCAGTTAATCCCAGAATTTCGATCTATTTACCTTTAATAGGTAATCCAGGATTTCAACCTGGGCTACAATCTGAGGTCTTTCTTAGATGGCATAGGAATGGCTTAAATAAGATATCTTCATTGATAGATTCTGACAGCAAATTGATCAAAACATTTGAAGAACTCAAAATGGAATTTAACTTACCCAACAAAGACTTCTTTGCTTATCTAAGATAAGGCATTATATCTCCGGAATTATCAGAGAAGTAGGATGGTCCTGGACACTGGGTAAATTAGAAAGTTGGCTCACACTTATTAGAGTGAATAGGATGTCTATTTCTCTTTGTTATCGCTTACTTGTTATCGACAGGGGAACTTCGACTCTAGCTAATCTTGCCTTAACATGGTCCTCAATCTTGGGTCAGACTATATTGGAACCCAAAATTTTACAATATTCCATAACTAGAGTAGCAAAGACAACACTATCTGCCACATGGCGGGAGGCACACATTAAACTGCTGCATGGAGCATACTTCACCCCAGAGAAGGGCCACAGGTTGCACAACTCGGACTTCGACAGATGCCCTAAATGCTCACTTCCTGCAGCTGACCTTAAACATATGTTTTGGCTTTGTCCAAAAATTAGAAAAGTATGGGGTAAGCTTGAATATTGGTTAAATAATGTTCTGAAAATTTCCCCAGTGACCTTATCCCTCTCCCAGATTATTTTTTGTTTCGATAATTCAAATAAGCACTACCCAAATGATAACATTGTATCCATGTCTATTTTAGCAACTAGATATCTCATATGTAAAAAATGGAAAATGCGTTCTATACCAAGTGTCTCTGAAATTTAGAACTGTTTGAAAAAGCAATGTGTACTCGAACAAAAGGATAAAGATATAGACAACGCAGAAGATATAAAGAATTTTTTCATTAAATGGGCTGTATACATTAAAACACTCCCTGAAAATGAGATTGATTATATGATTTTTCCATTTCAAAACTCAGAGTTGGTGCTTCTAGGCGTTTGGTAGAAGGGACGATGGGGGAGAATGGGAGAGAGGGTTATCCTTTTCCCTTTTTCCTTTTTTTTTTTTTTTTTTTTCTCTCTGGGGGTCCATGGTCATAGGATCACTGAATGAATGTTGATTAATGGTTTATAAAATACCACTGTGCAGAAATTGTATACAAGGTAATAAGCTTACATTAAGGCTGATAAGATGACTGAATATCAGTGTAAATTATGATAATTTTGTTATTTTAATAATGAAAAGCGCTGGTGGATATATGTTGTAAACACATTTAACTGGAAACTTTATGTTTATTGTTATGTTTGCTTTTTGTTTATTGCACAGTGGAAAACAAATAAATATTTAAAAAAAAAAATTGTATGATCTACTTGAACAAATTTTTTTGGGTTTCATATCCCTTTAAGAGCAGTTCAGGTATAAAAGTATCTTGTTTATGGTATCTATATTGAAGCCATTCAGAGACCAAATGTAAAGAATCTTGTGCACTGATCCAAACAATCAGTGTCAAATATGTTGCTGTTGGGTCGGATACATTGCAGTATACTTTGGTATGTTTTCCAGCCTCTAAAAACACTTTCAGAAGTAAATTACAGGAAAAGCAAGTAAAATACATTGCAGTTTTTGTGTGCCTAAATTACAAGTGGAGCACTATTTTGTAGGAGATATCTAGCGGTAGTTATGCTTAATTGAACTTTGTACTGCAAATATACCATGAGCATCAGTGTGTACTGTGCTCATATTACAAGTTGAAGTAAAAAATGTTTCATCAAGAGCAAATATCATTCTTGTGCATATGATCAGATTATCAAGTAAACAGTTTTTCTCATTGTTAAAGAGATACAAAGGTCAATATTGAAATGTGCATGAATGCATTTCAATTTTAAATAAAAGCATTTTGCACTATACTTATATTCACAAAAATGCTTCTAGTAAAAGTTATTACCACTTCAGCGGAATAAACACATACTGTATGCTACGAGTAACTAGAGAATCAGGATTTAAATGCCATGGCTGGTTAGATGGCTGGCAGTGGTGTGTATTGCATCAGTGAAGACTTAACCTGTGTCATTCACATTAAACAAATACAAATCAATAATACAATGGTCCTTCAGCAGATCTATCCCTCACATTATAGGTGTTTGGATTAATACCTTTCTATAGTGTAAATGACAATAACCATTTGGATGTGGGAGATTAAACTTTCCTGCTCCAAAATAATGTTGAAACTTGTAAATGAATTATCTTTTTCAGCTGTGCATTATGGGTGTACAGGACATGTGTGTATGATGTGCTATTTATAAACATTACAATGTAAAATCGCTTACTATACATTTTTTAACCCCTTAAGGCCGCTGGCTATTTCCGGTGATCAGGAGGGAGGGTATATTAGTGCCGTCTTGCCACTTGCGGTGGGACCCGCACTTTTAGAAACAAGAAAACCCTTAATGACCGACGGCGTACATGGTATGTCACAGTCATTAAGGGATTAAAAATTAATTTATTGTAACTACATTGGGTTTTTTTTGTGAGCCTTTGCTCTAGAATGAAGATTAAGGGTTCCATGTATTAAAAGGTGAGCGGGGGCAGAGCTAGCAGGGGAAGAGTACAGACACACATTAACAGAGCTCCACCGCTAAATGTTAAAAATCAAGCTTTTTACCCTGCTAAGTTCGCCTTTTTAGCTGCTTCAACAGAGCTACCAGGGACACAGTGGGCACGCAGGCTCGTCTGTCCTACCTCTGCCTGACAACATTTCCTTTCTGTTGAGAAGGCTTGCTCCCACGCGGCGGAATGATTTTGGAATTGCCCCGGTGGGGATGTCTAAACTCCTCTGAGGGTACCCCACTTCGAATCGCTCTGGTCCTGATCAGCTTGGGGGACAACCAACATCTGTGGGTCCTGGAGCTGCGCCACTTACATCGTGGGACAAACGGCCTCCATCTTGGGCCATAGTGGGGAACATGCCGGATAGAGATATCTGGGGAACAAAAGTCTTACAACTTTTTGAGATCTCCTTTCAGAGGTTGGAACCTCAGCTTGTCAAGCTTCTTACAAATAGTGTACCTTACGAAAGGCCGAATACAGATGCTACACAGGGACAAAGGAACCCTAATATAACAGATATTACAAATATCATAACTGCTGACGCCCATTTCAGTGAGGTGATGGAACCAATCCATGCTGGAGTAGAGTCTGTGGTGAGTGAGGAGCCGGCATGATTAGAAGCTAGGCATCAGTCTGGAAACCTAAGTCTGGAAACCTAAGTTAACCCAGATCTCTATATAGAGCAGGAGTAATGCACAGTCATGATTAGTTCTGCCTTCTAAGCTTCCTTGTTGAGAGTTTATATTCACTTTGTAATGTAACTGATTTTTGAAATACTGTATTGTTCAGTTTGCAGTTAATAGCAGCACCCCTGAAATAGCTTACTTTATTAACAAATGGTGACTTAGACATATGCCTTTTATGCCAACTAACTACTTTTCACTCTCCTTTATATACCTATATATTGAGATCTCTACATTCTACCTATTATGTTTTATGATATCAGTCACATTACTGTTGGTGTAAGCCCTCTTAGGGCGCGATCCGATATAGATCGCAGTTTGCGGCGCAAGCGAGGGAACCGGCGTCGCCCGCAGTTTTAGCTCGCAACTCGAGCTATCCCATATAAGTCGCCGTCAGATGCTAACGTGCCGTAAGTCTGACAAACCAGCGATGTCCAGAAATCTGCGCAAGTACAAATTTCTGGCGTCGCCAGTGACTTGCGGCACGTTAGAAACTGCCGGCGCCTATAAAACCTGACTAAAGTCTAAAACACCCGCATTGTCTAACACGCCTCCCTAACATAGCCCGACAAGTCTAACACGCCTCCCTAACATAGCTCGACACGTATAACCCTCTATCCGCTATCCCCCCTCACTATCCTAACAATAAAAAAAGCTATTAACCCCTAAACCGCCGCTCCCGTACCCCGCCGCAACCTAATAAAGTTATTAACCCCTAAACCGTCGCTCCCGTACCCCGCCGCCAGCTATATTATATCTATAACCCCCTAAAGTGAGCCCCTAACACCGCCGCCATCTATATTAAAATTATTAACCCCTAATGTAAGCCCCTTACACCGCCGCCATCTCTATTAAAATGATTAACCCCTAATTTAATCTACCTACCCCGCCGCCAGCTATATTATCTATGTTAACCCTAAGTATATTATAGTTAATATAGGTATTACATTATATATATTAACTATATTAACCCTAATTATATTAGGGTTAATATAGTTAATATAGTTACTATAGTATTTATATTAACTATATTAACTCTATCTAACCCTAACACCCCTAACTAAATTCATATTAAATTAATCTAATTCATTTATAAACTAAAATGTTCCTATTTAAATCTAAATACTTACCTATAAAATAAACCCTAAGATAGCTACAATATAATTAATAATTACATTGTAGCTATGTTAGGGTTAATATTTATTTTACAGGTAAATTGTTAATTATTTTAACTAGGTATAATAGCTATTAAATAGTTATTAACTATTTAATATCTACCTAGTTAAAATAATTACCCAATTACCTGTAAAATAAATCCTAACCTAAGTTACAAATACACCTACACTATCAATAAATTAAATAAACTACAAACATCTATCTAAAAATACAATTAAATTAACTAAACTAAATTACAAAAAACAAACAAACACTAAATTACAAAAAATAAAAAAAGATTACAAGATTTTTAAGCTAATTACACCTATTCTAAGCCCCCTAATAAAATAATAAACCCCCAAAATAAAAAAAATGCCCTGCCCTATTCTAAATTAAACAAATTTCAAAGCTCTTTACCTTACCAGCCCTTAAAAGGGCCTTTTGTGGGGCATGCCCCAAAGAATTCAGCTCTTTTGCATACAAATACAATACCCCCCCCATTACAACCCACCACCCACATACCCCTATTCTAAAACCACCCAAACCCCCCTTAAAAAAGCCTAACACTACCCCCCTGAAGATCTCCCTACCTTGTCTTCACCACACCGGGCCGAACTCCTGATCCGATCCGGGCGATGTCTTCCTCCAAGCGGCAAAGAAGAATTCTTCCTCCGGCGATGTCTTCCTCCAAGCGGCAAAGAAGAATTCTTCCTCCGGCGATGTCTTCCTCCAAGCGGCAGCAAAGTCTTCATTCTTCCGGCGGCATCTTCAATCTTCTTTCTTCGCTCCGCCGCTGCGGAGCATCCATCCCGGCCGACTACTGAACTTGGAATGAGGTACCTTTAAATGACGTCATCCAAGATGGCGTCCGCCGAATTCCGATTGGCTGATAGGATTCTATCAGCCAATCGGAATTAAGTTAAAAAAATCTGATTGGCTGATTGAATCAGACAATCAGATTCAAGTTCAATCCGATTGGCTGATCCAATCAGCCAATCAGATTGAGCTCGCATTCTATTGGCTGTTCCGATCAGCCAATAGAATGCAAGCTCAATCTGATTGGCTGATTGGATCAGCCAATCGGATTGAACTTGAATCTGATTGGCTGATTCAATCAGCCAATCAGATTTTTTTAACTTAATTCCGATTGGCTGATAGAATCCTATCAGCCAATCGGAATTCGGCGGACGCCATCTTGGATGACGTCATTTAAAGGTACCTCATTCCAAGTTCAGTAGTCGGCCGGGATGGATGCTCCGCAGCGGCGGAGCGAAGAAAGAAGATTGAAGATGCCGCCGGAAGAATGAAGACTTTGCTGCCGCTTGGAGGAAGACGTCGCCGGAGGAAGAATTCTTCTTTGCCGCTTGGAGGAAGACATCGCCGGAGGAAGAATTCTTCTTTGCCGCTTGGAGGAAGACATCGCCCGGATCGGATCAGGAGTTCGGCCCGGTGTGGTGAAGACAAGGTAGGGAGATCTTCAGGGGGGTAGTGTTAGGCTTTTTTAAGGGGGGTTTGGGTGGTTTTAGAATAGGGGTATGTGGGTGGTGGGTTGTAATGGGGGGGGTATTGTATTTGTATGCAAAAGAGCTGAATTCTTTGGGGCATGCCCCACAAAAGGCCCTTTTAAGGGCTGGTAAGGTAAAGAGCTTTGAAATTTGTTTAATTTAGAATAGGGCAGGGAATTTTTTTTATTTTGGGGGTTTATTATTTTATTAGGGGGCTTAGAATAGGTGTAATTAGCTTAAAAATCTTGTAATCTTTTTTTATTTTTTGTAATTTAGTGTTTGTTTGTTTTTTGTAATTTAGTTTAGTTAATTTAATTGTATTTTTAGATAGATGTTTGTAGTTTATTTAATTTATTGATAGTGTAGGTGTATTTGTAACTTAGGTTAGGATTTATTTTACAGGTAATTGGGTAATTATTTTAACTAGGTAGATATTAAATAGTTAATAACTATTTAATAGCTATTATACCTAGTTAAAATAATTAACAATTTACCTGTAAAATAAATATTAACCCTAACATAGCTACAATGTAATTATTAATTATATTGTAGCTATCTTAGGGTTTATTTTATAGGTAAGTATTTAGATTTAAATAGGAACATTTTAGTTTATAAATGAATTAGATTAATTTAATATAAATGTAGTTAGGGGTGTTAGGGTTAGATAGAGTTAATATAGTTAATATAAATACTATAGTAATAAATTAACTATATTAACCCTAATATAATTAGGGTTAATATAGTTAATATATATAATGTAATACCTATATTAACTATAATATACTTAGGGTTAATATAGATAATATAGCTGGCGGCGGGGTAGGTAGATTAAATAAGGGGTTAATCATTTTAATAGAGATGGCGGCGGTGTAAGGGGCTTACATTAGGGGTTAATAATATTAATATAGCTGGCGGCGGTATAGGGGGATTAGATTAGGGGTTAATAATTTTTATATAGGTGGGGGCGGTGTAAGGGGTCAGATTAGGGGATAGATAAGGTAGATGACAGCGGTGTAAGGGGTTCTAATTAGGGGATAGATAAGGTAGATGGCGGCGGTTTTAGGGGCTCACAGTAGGGGGTTAGTTTATGTAGATGGCGGCGGGGTCCGGGAGCGGCGGTTTAGGGGTTAATAACTTTATTAGGGATTTCGGGGGGGGGGGGGATCGCGGTTGACAGGTAGATAGACATTGCGCATGCGTTAGGTGTTAGGTTTATTTTAGCAGATCGCGGTTGACAGGGAGATAGACATTGCGCATGCGTTAGGTGTTAGGTTTATTTTAGAAGATCGCGGTTGACAGGGAGATAGATTGCGCATGCGTTAGGTGTTAGGTTTATTTTAGCAGCCAGTTTAGGGAGTTACGGGGCTCCAATAGTCAGCGTAAGGCTTCTTACGGCTGCTTTTTGTGGCGAGGTGAAAATGGAGTAAGTTTTCTCCATTTTCGCCACGTAAGTCCTTACGCTGCATATTGGATACCAAACTGCGCGGGTTTGGTATACCTGCCTATAGCCCAAAAAACTACGGGCGACGGCAGAAATATACGCGCGTAACTTCTAGGTTACGCCGTATATGTGATACCAAACCCGCGCAAATATTGGCGTCGCCGGCTTTTGCGGGCGACGATTTTTATCGGATGGACCCCTTAGGTTCTACACTGGTGAATAGATGTCTCCTGCAGGATAGTTACTAATATTTTTATAATCTATCCTATTTAACTGCCCCTACCCCAATAAGCTGTCAGCATTTAGCTGTAAATGCTAAGGTGGGTGACGATGATCACATCCCAAGTTTAGTAAACTACAATAAGTCAAACTCTTCATAATGTTTGACATATTCATCCCGGAACCCATATATTTAGCAGAAGTCTATAGCCACAAATGTAATTATGGTAAGATATGTCCTAGGGATTGAATCACAGAGGTAAAAAGTAATATTAACATGTTAGTTATGAAAAACTGGGAATGGGTAATAAAGAGATTATCTTTTTAAACAATAAAGCCTGGAGTAGACTGTCCCTTTAAGCTGCTTCAATCACACAAAACTGTAATTTCCCACCGTACAGAACAGGATTCTGAATGTAAGACCACACCTAACCTACTCTAGAAACCTCCTCCATAATATGTTTCTTAATGGTGGACCTTTGCTAGCTTGCTAGAATTACTATAGTATATATACTGTATAAGCTGCATAAAACTGTAGTCCCATATTTCATGAAAAGGGGTAACTGCATGAAGCCCTCAAAGATATAATCACAGTCAGAACATGCAGACCACATTCACCTTTTCAGCCCCCCAACTTAAAAGTGAATGTGCATGCAAACACCACCTTAAAGGCTCTTTTAAAATGTATAAAATGGTTATATTAACTATAGGTGATAATGGTATGGGAACATAATGGAGAACTGCTGTTATGGAAAATGCTTATTCTGGGGTCGGAGCTAGCGTTCAACCTGAGCAGATGCATATTGCAAATGGTACATGTTATACCCGATTTATATAGTTTAACCCTAATCAAAGGAGACATGCACACCCTAATTGTTCCCTGCAACAGACCGGGGGGCTATCCGGTAAATTGAGAGCAGATTTAGTTGAGCGAAGTGGAGTAATGATCTGTGACACAGATTGGGCCTAGCCAACACTGAGGCCTTTCAGGAATGGAGCGTTGCGAACCTTCTGCTTTATACAGCAGGGCAGCAGTAGGTGTGCCATGGACTTGCCTTGTGGAGCATCGGATGGTAAAGTACAAGGCTATTGGGAGCATGGCGGAAATTTATGCGGCAATGCAAATCCTGCTAGAGGACTTTGAGTGTAGTATGTGCAAAAGATTTGATTGCCTCCTATCTCTTATGGCGGACATACACGCAGAGGTGGTTACTGACGATCCAGATATGGCAACATCTGCAGCCCCTTGTGTACAGTGTAGTGACACGCAAGCTATTGCAATCCAACCTGCAGATATCTCTGTGTGACCCTCAACTGCAGCTATGTCACTGATTCGGAGAGATGCGGCCGGCCCTCTGAACACCAAAGTGGTATGAGGGGATATTCTATAGACAGAGCTGAGGGACTACTGACACCTCAGAAGCAGATCAAAAAAGTTTTTGCCGTTGGTCCAGGGCTTCATAACTGCCTAAATACGCTAGAAGATCCTCTGTGAAGACCCAGCTTGGGGACGTTCAACAACCCTGCCACTGATCTACACAACGCAGTGCCGTATCTCTACGGACCTGCAAAGAGAAAGCCCTCTTACAATTTCTGGTATGATGACCAATGTATTCTAAAGACCTGGGAGAAAAAAGATCTACCAAGCCTTCAGATGTTTTACAGGGCAAACGACCACTCTGGAGACAAGCTTGGTGTGGAGCGGCCTTCTGGAAACACTGATGGGCCTTTCTAGAGCCTTTGATGTTTGTGTTGTGAGATACTTTGAATTTCAGCAATATTCTGTTTCACGGAGCAAAAACGGGCATTGGGTGACAAATGCTTAAACTGCTGTGACTTATTCTTACATGCCTCTTTTTCGTTTCTAACCCTTAATGAAGACTATGCAGTCTGATATGTAGCTTACTGTTATAAGGCATATAAGGTCTTACACTTATGTGGTGAGAGTCAAGTCTGCTTTATATTTGTAATTGGTATTATATCTTTGTGATTATTGCCTTAATATGACTATATGCTGGATATGCCATAACTGTTGAGTTACAATCCTGGGGAGATATTTGAGACTGCCATACAACCTAGACCTCCATGAGCCTTTCCTGTGGCTTATTTTCCTCCCTGCAACATGCTCTTCCCTACTGATTCCTGAGATACTAGATAAAGATCTACACTCATATATGTCATTGTGAGTTTAGGGGATATGCCAATTAATTTTACCAGCTATTATATCAGGGGGCTGCATGGATTTTAGCTGCAGAGTTGGCTATTTGTTTATTTTTCTCCTACATACTTTTTACCAGTGATAGACGCTATTTTGGTAATACGCCATAGATATGTTCCTTACGCCTTGAGGGTTAGCAGTGCCATTACTATAGTGACACTTAGTACAAGCCTAAATAGATTCATACCACTCATACATATGCAGTTTAATAGATTCCTAAAGGCCTTATTAACATGCCATTTATTGCAGAAGTGTATTTAATTGTACTTTTATACTCCTACAGGTCCAAAAGTGGCCTGTGCAACTTAAATAATATACCTTCAATTGAGCCATGTTTATATGCCTGGAAGTCCAAAAGTGGCTTTGAAGGAAGTGGGGGATACACATTTTATATTTAAGGCTCTATACCACTTATACATATGCAAGACCCGTAGGTTTTATTTTCTCTTATTTCTAGTAGTTAGGTGTGAACAAACATTATACAGTTTAGCAGATTCCTAAAAGCCCTGTTAATGTGTCATCTATTATAGAAGTGTATTTAAGTGTTCTCTTATATTCTTAGAGGTCCAAAAGTGGCCTGTGCAACTTAAATTATATCCCTCTAATTGAGCTATATTTATGTGTCTGGAAGTGGCTTCAAAGGATGTGAGGGATAAGCATTCTATATTTTATAGAAAAAATGAGGTCCTACATATTGTGTTATCCTCTGTGCACGCACATCTAATTGCTCCTTACAAGCCAGAGAAGTGTGTTAATTACTGCTAAAATATGTATAATCGCTTGTATCTTATTGCTCCTTACAAACCAGAGAAGTGTGTTATTTACCGATACAATATATCTCATAGCTTGTATTTAATTGCTCCTTACAAGCTTTTAGGCATATTTCAATAAGATATTCTCTTTATAGAGTACCATGGGTCCAAAAGTGACCCTATATCTCTCTTTCTCCTAAAATCCCCCTTTTAGCCAAAAGTAATATAATAGGGCGGGGTCCACGAGAGGCTCCTTTCTGCTATGAGCAGACAATACCCTACCAGTTCTCTAATAATATTTGATGGGGTTATATACATATCCCATAGTAATATATCACATATAACAGTTTTATAATATTTCCATAGGTCCAAAAGTGGCCTGTATAATTTCCTATACTCGTCTTACAGAGGTTAGATTCTACAGTTTTTAGATAGCTTTATCTGCAAGTTTGGCATAATATCCCAAAGGTCCCAAAGCAGCCTTATAGTTTATCCAACTAACTACAATGTCTATACCTGTTACCTACATATAGTGAGTGCTATAGTCTTATAACTTTTATTCTTGTTACTTACATATAGTGAATGTATAGGTCCAAAAGTGGCCTGTATCATCTAAAAACGCTCAGTTTAGAGATTTGAGCTACTTGGGGTCCAAAAGTGGCCTCTTTTGTTAATGAGGGCAAAAAAGAGGAGAGTTCATAGGTTTGCTCTTCAAAATTTTTTTTTTTTTTATTCTGTACTTTGGCAAATTAACGTGTCTGTTAAAAACCAATGTTGTTCATGTACATTGATGTAGTCATATATCTGACCTTGTCTTTTCAACTTCTTGACATGTGTATTCTGTACGCTAAATGAGCAAACTGAATGGTTTTTACTTTTTTGAACCTCAATAAAAAATTATAAAAAGAAAGTCCTTAAAACAGCACTACCAGACACGAGATACTACTGAGCATGTGCACAAGTTCACAGTGTTTATGTATACCAATCTGTGATTGGCTTATGGCAGTCATACTACACAGGGGGCGATTAAAAAAAAGTTAGAAAAAATTTACTGCTTATTTGACATTCAAAGCAATTTTACTGTATATAATGGTCCTTTAATGTTCTTGCATATTCATTAAACTTGGATTTTCATCAAACTATCAAGTATTATTATTATTATTTGCCAGCAGATTCTGCAGCTCCACACTGGGGGCAAACAACAAATAAAGACTGGACATGGATGGCAGACTGGAACTATACAGTACTGCTCCCTAGCCGCTTGCAAAATAAGGGTAACTTTTCATTAACTTTTAGAAAAAGTTGGACTAAATTTAAAAAATATTGGAGTCTCACTGCATCCCTTGCATTAACCAACCAACTTTGTCAACTGAAATTGCTGCAATATGTTACACAATTCACCCAGAAAAGAGTTGTGGATCACTGACCTGTCAGTACCCCTTTTGGACTATAGATAATAGTTTAGGTTGCCTAAATGCTTGCAAAGTTGTAATGTGCACTAAATCCCATACACTCATAGCTCATCATCCCTAGTACATCATACACCTTTCCCCCATCACTCACATTGCACAGATATTTTATTACCTTCTGTCATAGTTTCTGGCAATATCCACAGCTGTGGAATAGAACACCCTTAGTTCTCTTAACTCTCCAATTAAAAATCACTGCGGCACTCCAGTTCAGAGATGCTAGAGCTATCTGACTACATCGCCTGTGTGAATGCGGATCTCAGCAGTATGGAGGGGACATATTTACAGAACATATACTGTGTGTTCAGTAAATATTAAAATGGTTTCTGTTTAGTAAGAGATCAAATAATCTAAATGCACTGTAACTGCTGTAAATTTCTTGCAATTGCTAATTGCTAGACAGGTATGTGTGAAAAGGTTCACCTAAGCTGGCAGATATTGTTTAGAACAACCGTAATGTTTCTCTATTATAATACAGGCTACTCCCATGAAACATCCAGAAAACTGCCATGGAACACCTATATATTTGCAATTATGTGATCACCATTGTTAATAAAGAACAAAAAAAACTTAATATGAAAACTATAGAACTTGGGTTTGTGGGTATATTGTACATGTGTATATATAGGGACAGATTTCGAGTGAAGCACTTATTTTTGATCACAAGCGATATCTGGTTTTTCACAATCGTTGCGTGCAGGTTAAATTGTGCTCGTATTACAAGTTGAAAGTAAGCGCGATCGATTGAGCGCAATCACAATTTACATTAGAAAGATTAAAGTGTCTTCAGAGCTGTATAACTGTTTCGCAAAAATAAAAAGTTGCACAAAACACATAAGAAATACATTATAAAGGTCAGTTACACTCATAATATCGCCATCTAATACAAATTATTAACAAAAAATCCACAGTAAAGTTATAAAAGATCAAAGATATGAGGTACAGGTGTTAGAAAAAAAAGTCAAGCAAAGGGCTTTAACATTGAGATACATTCATACACATGTCTGTATATGTATGTATATACTGTATATATATATATATATATATATATATATCGCTATACATATGTATTTATGTATTTATATGTGTATATATGTATTTACAGACAGTTATACACATTTAAACACATATATACATATATACAAACATATAGACATATATGTAAGTGCATTGGAGCCCTTTGCAGTTAAGTAGATGAAAACATGAAAATTCATATTTATGCAATATTCATATTTATAATGTGTATTTACTGCAAATATTTCACATTCCAATGTTCTGTGCATAGGGGAATATGTTCTAAGTATTTAAAAAAAGATATTCCTATATATATCTGTATATATCTATACCTATATATAATCATGTATATATATATATATATATATATATATATATATATATATATATATATATATATAGGTATAGCTATATATTGCACTGAAATGCCATCAGATGTATGTATAAATATGATTTATGAATAAATAGAACATTTTCTTCTATGTGAAGAACATTTAATATTTTCATGTCGGGTTAGCACACTTGAGAATATGCGATCAGGTTAGCGCATATGAGAATATGCGATCGGTTTAGCACATATGAAAATATGAGTTCGGGTTAGCCATATGTGTTACTTCTAGCGCAATTAGCGCTCTAGCATAAGCACTAATTAGCTCTCCACTCGTAATCTGGCTAATAGTGTGTTATATATGTGTTATACTGTAAAATATTATATTATGTATTTTAAGTAAGTTAGTTGTTTAAAATAACCTGCCTTTAATTTTTGGTGTTTTCTTTTCTTTTTATGGATGTAACCCATAACAAAAATGTGTCCCTAAAGTTACTTGTCCCATAGGCACAGAAGACAGAAGCCTTTTCATTTTACAACAGTGCATTTTTTTTAAACTTTGCACTATGTAAAACGTGATAATAAAAGTAGACTGCTTTTGTAATATTGTATTTGTTTATACTGTACTGTAGCACTGCACCAAAGGGGTTCTATTTTAATAACACGTTTGTTACAGTGCGATTGCTGTATTAGAAATAAACCAAAGTAAATTCTCACTGTACTTCTAATATTCCGCTCAGACTGTAACAAACAGTGATTTCATTCCTTTAGAACATTTGACCTGCAATCTCAATTGTAATGCGGATACCTTTATAACATATTCTTACAGTTAGTTTCACACAGATGCATAAGGGTGATGGGGGAAACCAGATGTGGACTCCTTGCCTAGTATACTTAGATGAATATGGATGCACCTCACTGATGAGTCCCACACAAGGCTGAAACGATTGTCTGGGGTTGTAATGTTCATTGTTCAGAGGAGAATTGCCTGGTATTTCAAGACTGGACTGACCTTACTCGGCAGGATCAGACTGATATACTTCAGGAAAGTTTTCCTTTGTTAAAAGCACAACTGGGCTAAAAGAGGCTGCTCATAGGTGGTAACTCACCATAGAACAGGCTACTGAGCTGCTGTTCGTTCCTGGTAGAGCACTTCTCTTTTTGTATACATAGTTTCAATCAGACACCTCAGTCTATAGCAAAAATGTAAATCAAATGCTTTAAAAATAAAAATAAAATAAAAATTATGCAGTTTGCTGCATTTCACTGGTTTTAGGAGCTCAGTCCTACTGTCCTACCATTACTAAATGGATGTCCTGTTTTGTTTTTAAGTAAACGCTAAGTCTAACCAGGCAATTCCAGAAATACCCCAGTCCTATGAAAGAGTTGCCTTACATTCCAGAGAGTTATGGCATGCACAAGTATTAGACAGATCCTGCCCCTGGCTGCCCAGCCTCACTCAGAAATTACCCAGTCCTAGGTTACAGCTTCAATATTCTGGAAACGCACATTTTGTCTTAAACCCAGAATCCTGTACAACCATGTCATGTTAGACTCCTCGAGGGTACATTCATTTGTATTCTAGTAGACTTGTTAAGGAAAAATGAGTTCAATTATTCAGCTATAAAACCTAAAAAAGGAAAATAAATAACCTCTGTAGTAGGCAGTGAATTTCAAGCCAAATTCTTAACTTGAATGATTAGTTGGACCAGGGATCAAAATGAAACAGTTGTAATGGCTCCCTTGTCTGACATAGGAAAGTTTATTTATTTATTCATGTAAACCCTTAAAATAAACTGCATATGCATCTTTCTTTAAGCAAGATATCCTATTTCTTTTTTTAATTCTCCCACAGTAGCTTTAGTCACTTCTTGGATCAAAAGCAAATTCCATAGTCTGATTTACTGTTTGGGTATAAATAGGCATCTTTTTACTGATTAATCAAGTTAAAACAAGGTTTTGGTTACTAGTTTGAATTTTTTATTCAGCTTTATTTTTTTATACACCTCTATGTTGTATATTTGAGACCTGACTTCTTAAATATTCATATGTGTATTGATATTAGTTATATTTCCTAAGACAATTTTCTCTGAACAAATAACCAAGACTTGTGTGTTTCTTTCTCACAACCTTCTGTCTGCAGACTGTTCAAAATAGAAATGTTGGAATCATACACTGTCCTTCAAGATTATTTTCTGTCTGTTGTCTACTTAAATTTCAGGTTTGCCATTACATTAGATATTACTTACCTTAATTTACCTCTTTCTTTAATTCCTAGCCGGATTTAGATTTCTCTAATCCCTCTTTTAGTGTTAAATGATATCTTTTATGTATAACCTTGTGTGCACTTGATATGACGCTTAGAACTGGTTTCCTTGTTTTAGTTGTAGCAACTGTATGGCCACCTCCTATGAAAATATAAATATTTCTTTAATATGTCATTGTCATAGGTGCTCAAAATCATAACTTTTTTTATTTTCTTTAAATGTTTTAATTTGTTGTGTATAAAACATAACTACTAGCATGCTGCATTAATTTTTGTTGTTATTAAAACATTTAATTGCTAAAAAATGTATTTCAGAGTAACAGTTAGAAAAAATGTTAAGTAACATTTGAAGGGATTTTCTTTTACATGAGAGACTAGTAGGAAATAAATTGGCCTAGATTCTAATCTGCCTATTATCCTGAAAAATAAACATTTTATCAACTTGGAAAGAAATTGCTGCTAATTTAATTCAACAATCTAATCCATCTGCTAATCAAATAAGGAATTTTGCAAGCATCCTGGTTGAAAGTAAGGCTCTTTTGTTTTAGTATAAAATTAATAAAAGTTTCTGCCAGCATCAAAAACATCAAAATCCTAAAAAAGCAATTTACTACCATTATCTTATTTTGTTCTATTAGTATCCTTTGTGGAAAAGCAGAGTTAACCGTGTGTGTGTGTATATATATATATATATATATATATATATATATATATAAAGAAAATAACTTATTGTGTAGCTCATTTAGCAGATCTAAACAAGTCAGAAGGCTTGCTTTTCCCACAGTTTCCAATGCAGCAAAGGTTTCTGGGTAAGACATGCAAACGAGGTTCACAATGACTCACTCTTCTACTTCAGTCTGCTTTTCTCCCTTTACGCCATAGCCTGCTATTCACACAGCTTTTAAGCTTAGCTAGGGTTTTACAGTGATTCAGACCATCCCAGGACGTCGTTTCGTGGTGAGACCTGGGCGAAATACAACAACATTTGAAATTATGGGCAGGTAAAAAGTGAGTTTAAAATCCTCCACTAAGCACAACATTTAAAGAAAATAACTAATTGGGGTAGATTTATCATAGTGCGAGCCGACATGATACGATGTAGCGTATCATGTCCGCTGCACATCGATAAATGCCAAGAGCATATGCTGTCAGCATTTATCATTGCACCAGCAGTTCTTGTGAACTGCTAGTGCAATGCTGCCCCCTGCAGATTCACGGTCAATCGCCGCAAGCAGGGGGTGTCAATCAACCCGATCGTATTCGTTCGGGTTGATTTCTGTCCGCGGCCTCAGAGCAGACGGACAAGTTATGGAGCAGCGGAAACAGGGGCATTAGGCTCGCGCAGAAACAGGGGCATCAAGCTCCATACAGAGCTTGGTAAGGCGGCCCCATTGTCTTCTGACCAGTGATTCAGACCATCCCAGGACGCCGTTTCGGGATGGTCTGAAACTCTGTACAAACCCTAGCTAAGCTTAAAGGGACACTGAACCCATTTTTGTGTGTGATTCAGATATAGCATGCAATTTTAAGCAACTTTCTAATTTACTCCTGTTATCAATTTTTCTTCGTTCTCTTGCTATATTTATTTGAAAAAGAAGGCATCTAAGCTTTTTTTGGTTCAGTACCCTGGACAGCACTTTTTATTGGTGGGTGAACTTATCCACCAATCAGCAAGGACAACCCAGGTTGTTTACAAAAATTGTGCCGGCATCTAAACTTACATTCTTGCCTTTCAAATAAAGATACCAAGAGAATGAAGAACATTTGATAATAGGAGTAAATTAGAAAGTTGCTTAAAAATGTCATGCTCTATCTGAATCAGGAAAGAAAGAAAATTGTGTTCAGTGTCCCTTTAAAAGCTGTATAAACAGCAGGCTATGGAGAAACGTAAAGGGAGTCTGCAGAAAATCAGACTGAATTAGAAGAGTGAGTTATTGTGAACCTTATTTGCATGTCTTACCCAGAATCCTTTGCTGCATTTGAAACAGTTTACCCAGGGGTTTTCTGTGGGAAAAGCAATCCTTCTGACTTTAGATCTGCTAAATGAGCTACACAATGAGTTATTTTCTTTAAATGTTGTGCTTAGTGGAGGATTTTAAAATCACTTTTCACCTCCCCATAATTGTAAATGTTGTTTTATATATATATATATATATATATATATATATATATATATATATATATATATATATACAGTATATTTATATATACAGTATATATATATATATATATATATATATATATATATATACTCTGCACATTGCAACTGTTGATATCTTGTAGATATATTAGATCTTTATCAAAAAAGAGCTTTCAGCTTTTCACTTCCTCCCTCCACTAGGCAGATCGGCAGTGCATTATTGGGATGCTCTTAACTATAACTGCTGCTGTGATAGCTCTCATGTGAGGGTGCTAAGAAAGGACAGCCTTTGTAAAGTATTTATTGTACAAGCATTTAACCCATATTCTCAGAGAGTATTTATTGTTTATAACACTTGTGTTAAAAAGCCTTCATAAACAATGTTATATTATTATACTGAACACAATATTTATTTATACTTTTGATTTATGAGTGGCAGAAAATTGTGGTTGGGAATCAGAAATTCCATGGGGACTATTGATCATTGCGTCAACCTCGACGCATTTGCTGGAGTCAATACGCTCGCCAGATATCGGCAGACATCGCTGCCGCAAATCTACATACGATGGCCTCAATTATTAAAAAGTCTGTCAAAAACATGCGCGTCAAGTACGGAGCGATGAGCATCGGACTGTTGATAAATAAGAGTCATAGATGTTGCGGATAGTCTGTTTTTTTCAACTTTATTTATATCATTTCATTACTGTCCATGAACAAGCACATTTTGCTAAAGCTAATCTTTTATTTGTCATCTGTTAATGTCCAAGAATTAACTATATTTACACCTGAACAAACAATAATATCTCATAGAAAGTTATTTTCTATGTATTTGTTATACTTTTTTTTGTTCTAAACAATGTTGTCTTTCATATCTCTGTGTTTATTTATACCACTATGAGTATATAGTGTAAATGTATTAATATTCTGAGCAGGAATAATTGTGAATATAACATGTAATCAGGGTATCATATGTATTTATTTGCAATTAATGGATATTTTAAGACCTGGGTCAGTTTCCTCTCTGCACCTGTGTAACCCCTCCTGATTGCAGTCTAGTTTTAAACACCACCCCTACACAGGTGTTATAAAATGGTCTGGCATATAAGATGACATTTCTGAATGAAAATTAAATTCAAGAGAAAGAAGAAAAACACTGAAAATAGCATGACAGTAAAGAGGTGATTTTAATTTCTGCTGTATCTGATTCATGACAGTTTAATGTTAGGTAGACTATCCCTTTGAGCTATCAGTTTAAGATTATATTGAATCAAGCATCATTCTAATTTTAAAATCATTGTCTAAAATATATCACTGTATGTCCTAATGTCATCATCAATGTTTAACTTTAATACTAATTTCACATATACATACTTTCAAAGTATAAAACACAATGTAACTGTCAGGTGTAATGCGCATCTGTCCCTTTAATTCCTGGATTTCTACCAGTCTCCTCCCTATTTAAGCTCAACCTGCCTACCATACAGTGCTTAGTATTGTTTGATCTTATCACATAGTACCTTGAGCCTCATAGTGTGAACGCTGTTCACTCCTACTCTAAATACTCTGCCTGAAGAACTCTGTGAAACGCTGTTTCACTCCCTGTGCTTACCTACAGTTTGGGCCGGAATTCTCAGCTTCTCGCTGTAACGGACTACCTTCTCTTTTTACCGGTATTCCCCTGCTGACCTTGCTGACCTCAATCTCCATTTTCAGGAACCGGAGACACAGGATTTCAGCCGCAGCCTCTGCATCGCGGTGACGTCACCCGCCAGGCGCTCTCTTCCTGTCAACCCTCACACGGCGCTGTGCACAGCTCATCTGCACGGATCAAATCTTTTCCTCTGCAAGTCAGCTCCGGTAAGATAGGCATTCTAAAGCCTGATGTTTAAAGACTATTTACCGCTTATGCTACACCTTGTATATAAACTTTGTACTTAAGATTCTTGCCTCACAATTACTACTTACATGCTGTATGGTAGTTAATCACGGTCTCCAGGTCTAATCATTTTTAACCAAAATTATGCTTAACAATCTTTATACTACTCATTTCAGGAAACCCACGTTATTTCCCCTGCTGCAATGTTTAGTGTTCAGAGCACAGGTGGCAGCTATAGGGAGAATTGACCTAAGCTCCTGTATATAAAATCCAGCAGGGTTTACTCCTGGATCAACATAGTAGCGCTCCAAAATATTTGTTGATCCTCATGTAACATCTTGCTACAAAACATCACTTTTACTTAAATCTTATTACCCAGCAGTTGTGGTCCATCATTATAAAATGCTCATAAACTCATATCTCTTCTAGATATTGCAACTGGGCGTGACATAATACTAAGCCACTAATTACAACATGGATCCAGCTGGGATCAACGCACATATGCAGACCTTAACCCAGAGGGTTGATGTGCTAACAGATGGACTTAATGCCCTTAAAGTGGAGAATGATACTCTAAAAGCTTACATTAGGGATGTTGTGGACAAAAGAGTTCCTGTCCTTGAGCCTCAAGTTAGCCCCCCCGAAAAGTTTAATGGAGATAGGTCTCAGTATAGAGATTTCAGAAACGCTTGTCTCCTAATGTTTTCTCTCAGACCTCATACCTACCCAAATGACAGAGCAAGGGTCCTCACTGTTATTTCCTATTTAAGGGGTGAGCCACGTACCTGGGCTAACACCTACTTTGAGAATAATGATACCATACTAAATTCCCTAGAGGATTTCTTTACTGCCATGGGTCAGCTGTATGAGGACCCCTATAAACAAATCACGGCAGAAAATGCAATGAGAGGTCTAAAACAAAAGAAAAGGGTAGTTGAAGACTACATTGCCGAATTTAAGAAATGGGCTAAAGATTCCCAGTGGAATAACTTGTCACTGAGAAATCAGTTTAGATTAGGCCTTTCAGATGCCATAAAAGATGAGTTATCTAGGTCTGAACTTCCCCCAACTCTTGAGGAGTTAATGGCTCACACCATTATTATAGATAGGCGTATTAGAAAAAGGCAAGCAGAGAGGTCTTACCAGGAAACTTATACTAAGAAACAGATTATGCCATCTACACCTAAACCTTCTCCAGAAGCCATGGATATCGGTTTCCTAAAAGGGCCCCTATCCCATGATGAAAAAAACAGGAGAAGAATGAATAATCTATGTCTTTACTGTGCCTCTGACAATCATACAGTAAGAGATTGTCCTTCCCTCATAAAACAAAATAAGGGTAAGATTACCACACCACCATACTGTTTAACTACCCAACAATGTTTTCACCCTTACCTGAATATTTCTCTTCTTTTACAGTGGGAGCATCATCGGCTCAACGCTTCCGCGATTATTGATTCCGGAGCAACAGCCTCATATATTGATAAAAATTTCACTCACTTAAATAAAATTCCTTTAGTTCAAAAAAGGTCTCCTGTATTTTTGAGGGGTATTGATGGGGAACCCATGTCTAGCGGGCCAGTTGAATACCAAACTGTTCCCCTTCTAGTTGTTACACCTGATCATCATCAGGAATTTATCTCTTTCGATGTGATATCATCCCCTATATCACCTCTGGTGTTAGGAATTAAGTGGCTCACTTTACACAACCCTGTAATTAACTGGTCCAGTTTGACTCTCACATTTAAATCTAATTATTGTACTAGTACCTGTTTTCCAGCTACTGTTTTACACACCTCTGAGCATACGCAGGAAGAACTTATCCCTGAGGTATATCAGGATTATGCTGACGTGTTCAGTAAAACAGAATCTGAAAACCTACCCCCTCACAGGAAGTACGATTGTCCTATCGAGATCTTACCAGGTTCTGAGATTCCCTGTGGGCATATTTTCCCTCTTTCAAATCCAGAGCTTATCCATCTAAAAAATTACCTGGATGAAAACTTAAAGAAAGGTTTCATTCGCCCTTCCACCTCTCCAGCAAGTGCCGGAATATTTTTCATAAAAAATAAAGATGGTTCCCTTAGACCTATAGTTGATTACCGACAACTAAACAAGATAACTGTAAAAAATCGTTATCCTCTACCCCTCATACCAGAACTCATAGAAAGACTAGAGGGAGCAAAGTTTTTTACAAAACTCGATTTAAGGGGTGCGTATAACCTCATTCGCATCAGATCCGGCGAAGAATGGCTGACGGCGTTTCGAACCCGTTATGGGTTATTCGAATACGTCGTCATGCCATTTGGGTTATGCAACGCCCCCGCGACTTTTCAGCATTTAATTAACGATTTGTTCAGGGACATTCTAGACGTCTATATCGTTATTTACCTAGACGATATTTTAATTTACTCAAGAACTTTCGAAGAACATGTCACACATGTCAGACATGTTCTTTCCAGGCTCAGAGAGAACCACTTGTACGCAAAAGCAGAGAAATGCTTGTTCAACTCCCAAAGTGTCACGTTTCTTGGGTATGAAATTTCTCCATCTGGTATCCGTATGGAGAACAAAAAGATTGAAGCTGTTTTGAACTGGCCAATTCCTAAGTCCAAACGTCAGGTACAGTCCTTCATGGGCTTCGCGAATTTCTATTGCAAATTTATAAAAAACTTTTCCAAGCTTGCAATTCCATTAACTAACCTTACAAAAGCCAACATACCTTTTAAGTGGACAGAAGATGCTCAATCGGCCTTCGACCTGTTCAAAAACAAATTTACCTCAGCTCCAATCTTACACTTTCCTGATCCAAACCTCCAGTTTGTGCTGGAGGTAGATGCCTCTAATTTTGCAATTGGAGCTGTATTATCTCAGAGAGAAAACATCACTAAACCTCTTCACCCCGTAGCTTTTCTCTCTCGCACTCTAAACGAAGCTGAAAAAAAATTACCCCATAGGTGACAAAGAATTGTTAGCTATAAAACTATCACTAGAACATTGGCGTCACCTACTAGAAGGTACCAAGATTCCAACACTTATTTATACAGATCACAGAAACTTGCAGTATTTGAAATCCACTAGAACCTTATCAGCTAGACAAGTAAGATGGAACCTATTCTTTTCACGATTCAATTTCCTGATTACTTACCGCCCTTCTGGAAAAAACCATAAGGCAGACGATCTCTCACGTATAATAAATGATTGCACACCTCCCATAACCGAGCAATCTCTTATCCCTAAAGACAAGTTCTTATTGTTCACTCTCGACATGGTGTCATTACTAAAAAAGGAACAAACCAAAGACCTTACAAAACCATTACATCTTCTACAAATCAACTCCGATGGTTGTTACTGCTATAATTCCAAACTCTACATACCACCATCTCTTAGATCAACTTTGCTTCATTCTGTTCACGAATCTAATTTAGCAGGACACCCAGGTCTTCACAAAACACTGGACTTGGTAAAAAGGAATCATTGGTGGCCACAACTACCCACGGATGTTAAAAAACATGTCCTCTCATGTCCTACCTGCACAGTTTCGAAGAGAGACAAACATCCACCCTATGGCTTATTGTTACCACTCCCAACTCCAAGAAAACCCTGGACCGAAATTGCATTAGATTTCATTGTGGATCTTCCCGTTTCTTCAAAGAATACCACTATCATGGTCGTGGTAGATTTATTCAGCAAAATGTGCCACTTTATTCCCTATACCAAATTGCCAACCGCTTTAGAGACTATCCATCTTCTCCTCAAACATGTTATTAAACATCACGGTCTTCCTAATTCCATACTCAGCGATCGTGGAACTCAATTTTCTAGTAAACTTTGGTACCATTTCTGCAAATCCTTCTCTGTTGAAAGGAAATTGACCACTGCCTATCACCCACAGAGCAATGGTCAAACTGAGAGATGTAATCAATGGCTTGAGCAGTTTCTACGACTGTTTTGTTCTTCCCAACAGCATCTCTGGGCTGACTTCTTGCCATATGCCGAGTTCTGTTACAATAACACTCTACATTCCACAACTGGTCAGACTCCATTTTTTGTTAACTACGGTTTTCATCCCAACTTTCAGTTATTGCCTTCATCACACAGTCTTTCACCAGTTATTTCAGAATTATCTAGCAACATCTCTAATAACTTCAAATCTATTGAAGGAGCCATCAACGAGGCAAAACAATTGTATAAACAATACTACGATCGTCGTAGAACTCCTCCACCTGTTTACTCTGAAGGTGATCTAGTTTGGCTCTCCACGAAGAACCTAAATCTCAAGACCCCATCCAAAAAACTCTCTCCTCTGTTTGTTGGACCTTACCCGATTGACCGGGTTGTTAACACCAATGCTGTACGCCTCAAACTGCCATGCTCCCTAAAGATTCACCCGACGTTCCATGTCTCTCTTCTGAAGCCATACAAGGACATTAGGTGTTCTTCTACTCCAGATACTCCTCCCCAGTTCTCAATCAACCCCGATGTTGAATACGAAGAACGTTCCATCCTGGACTCCCGTAGACGCAAGGCTCGTTTGGAGTATTTAGTCTCTTGGAAGGGTTTCTCTCATGACGAGGATTCATGGGAGCCGGCTACCAACATCTCTGCACCTCGTCTCGTTGCTCTTTTCCACTGGAGGAATCCTGACCGTCCGAGTCCTTGAGCACCTGGAGTTGCTCCTTGAAGGGGGGATCCTGTCAGGTGTAATGCGCATCTGTCCCTTTAATTCCTGGATTTCTACCAGTCTCCTCCCTATTTAAGCTCAACCTGCCTACCATACAGTGCTTAGTATTGTTTGATCTTATCACATAGTACCTTGAGCCTCATAGTGTGAACGCTGTTCACTCCTACTCTAAATACTCTGCCTGAAGAACTCTGTGAAACGCTGTTTCACTCCCTGTGCTTACCTACAGTTTGGGCCGGAATTCTCAGCTTCTCGCTGTAACGGACTACCTTCTCTTTTTACCGGTATTCCCCTGCTGACCTTGCTGACCTCAATCTCCATTTTCAGGAACCGGAGACACAGGATTTCAGCCGCAGCCTCTGCATCGCGGTGACGTCACCCGCCAGGCGCTCTCTTCCTGTCAACCCTCACACGGCGCTGTGCACAGCTCATCTGCACGGATCAAATCTTTTCCTCTGCAAGTCAGCTCCGGTAAGATAGGCATTCTAAAGCCTGATGTTTAAAGACTATTTACCGCTTATGCTACACCTTGTATATAAACTTTGTACTTAAGATTCTTGCCTCACAATTACTACTTACATGCTGTATGGTAGTTAATCACGGTCTCCAGGTCTAATCATTTTTAACCAAAATTATGCTTAACAATCTTTATACTACTCATTTCAGGAAACCCACGTTATTTCCCCTGCTGCAATGTTTAGTGTTCAGAGCACAGGTGGCAGCTATAGGGAGAATTGACCTAAGCTCCTGTATATAAAATCCAGCAGGGTTTACTCCTGGATCAACATAGTAGCGCTCCAAAATATTTGTTGATCCTCATGTAACATCTTGCTACAAAACATCACTTTTACTTAAATCTTATTACCCAGCAGTTGTGGTCCATCATTATAAAATGCTCATAAACTCATATCTCTTCTAGATATTGCAACTGGGCGTGACATAATACTAAGCCACTAATTACAACATGGATCCAGCTGGGATCAACGCACATATGCAGACCTTAACCCAGAGGGTTGATGTGCTAACAGATGGACTTAATGCCCTTAAAGTGGAGAATGATACTCTAAAAGCTTACATTAGGGATGTTGTGGACAAAAGAGTTCCTGTCCTTGAGCCTCAAGTTAGCCCCCCCGAAAAGTTTAATGGAGATAGGTCTCAGTATAGAGATTTCAGAAACGCTTGTCTCCTAATGTTTTCTCTCAGACCTCATACCTACCCAAATGACAGAGCAAGGGTCCTCACTGTTATTTCCTATTTAAGGGGTGAGCCACGTACCTGGGCTAACACCTACTTTGAGAATAATGATACCATACTAAATTCCCTAGAGGATTTCTTTACTGCCATGGGTCAGCTGTATGAGGACCCCTATAAACAAATCACGGCAGAAAATGCAATGAGAGGTCTAAAACAAAAGAAAAGGGTAGTTGAAGACTACATTGCCGAATTTAAGAAATGGGCTAAAGATTCCCAGTGGAATAACTTGTCACTGAGAAATCAGTTTAGATTAGGCCTTTCAGATGCCATAAAAGATGAGTTATCTAGGTCTGAACTTCCCCCAACTCTTGAGGAGTTAATGGCTCACACCATTATTATAGATAGGCGTATTAGAGAAAGACAAGCAGAGAGGTCTTACCAGGAAACTTATACTAAGAAACAGATTATGCCATTTACACCTAAACCTGCTCCAGAAGCCATGGATATCGGTTTCCTAAAAGGGCCCCTATCCCATGATGAAAAAAACAGGAGAAGAATGAATAATCTATGTCTTTACTGTGCCTCTGACAATCATACAGTAAGAGATTGTCCTTCCCTCATAAAACAAAATAAGGGTAAGATTACCACACCACCATACTGTTTAACTACCCAACAATGTTTTCACCCTTACCTGAATATTTCTCTTCTTTTACAGTGGGAGCATCATCGGCTCAACGCTTCCGCGATTATTGATTCCGGAGCAACAGCCTCATATATTGATAAAAATTTCACTCACTTAAATAAAATTCCTTTAGTTCAAAAAAGGTCTCCTGTATTTTTGAGGGGTATTGATGGGGAACCCATGTCTAGCGGGCCAGTTGAATACCAAACTGTTCCCCTTCTAGTTGTTACACCTGATCATCATCAGGAATTTATCTCTTTCGATGTGATATCATCCCCTATATCACCTCTGGTGTTAGGAATTAAGTGGCTCACTTTACACAACCCTGTAATTAACTGGTCCAGTTTGACTCTCACATTTAAATCTAATTATTGTACTAGTACCTGTTTTCCAGCTACTGTTTTACACACCTCTGAGCATACGCAGGAAGAACTTATCCCTGAGGTATATCAGGATTATGCTGACGTGTTCAGTAAAACAGAATCTGAAAACCTACCCCCTCACAGGAAGTACGATTGTCCTATCGAGATCTTACCAGGTTCTGAGATTCCCTGTGGGCATATTTTCCCTCTTTCAAATCCAGAGCTTATCCATCTAAAAAATTACCTGGATGAAAACTTAAAGAAAGGTTTCATTCGCCCTTCCACCTCTCCAGCAAGTGCCGGAATATTTTTCGTAAAAAATAAAGATGGTTCCCTTAGACCTATAGTTGATTACCGACAACTAAACAAGATAACTGTAAAAAATCGTTATCCTCTACCCCTCATACCAGAACTCATAGAAAGACTAGAGGGAGCAAAGTTTTTTACAAAACTCGATTTAAAGGGTGCGTATAACCTCATTCGCATCAGATCCGGCGACGAATGGCTGACGGCGTTTCGAACCCGTTATGGGTTATTCGAATACGTCGTCATGCCATTTGGGTTATGCAACGCCCCCGCGACTTTTCAGCATTTAATTAACGATTTGTTCAGGGACATTCTAGACGTCTATATCGTTATTTACCTAGACGATATTTTAATTTACTCAAGAACTTTCGAAGAACATGTCACACATGTCAGACATGTTCTTTCCAGGCTCAGAGAGAACCACTTGTACGCAAAAGCAGAGAAATGCTTGTTCAACTCCCAAAGTGTCACGTTTCTTGGGTATGAAATTTCTCCATCTGGTATCCGTATGGAGAACAAAAAGATTGAAGCCGTTTTGAACTGGCCAATTCCTAAGTCCAAACGTCAGGTACAGTCCTTCATGGGCTTCGCGAATTTCTATCGCAAATTTATAAAAAACTTTTCCAAGCTTGCAATTCCATTAACTAACCTTACAAAAGCCAACATACCTTTTAAGTGGACAGAAGATGCTCAATCGGCCTTCGACCTGTTCAAAAACAAATTTACCTCAGCTCCAATCTTACACTTTCCTGATCCAAACCTCCAGTTTGTGCTGGAGGTAGATGCCTCTAATTTTGCAATTGGAGCTGTATTATCTCAGAGAGAAAACATCACTAAACCTCTTCACCCCGTAGCTTTTCTCTCTCGCACTCTAAACGAAGCTGAAAAAAAATTACCCCATAGGTGACAAAGAATTGTTAGCTATAAAACTATCACTAGAACATTGGCGTCACCTACTAGAAGGTACCAAGATTCCAACACTTATTTATACAGATCACAGAAACTTGCAGTATTTGAAATCCACTAGAACCTTATCAGCTAGACAAGTAAGATGGAACCTATTCTTTTCACGATTCAATTTCCTGATTACTTACCGCCCTTCTGGAAAAAACCATAAGGCAGACGCTCTCTCACGTATAATAAATGATTGCACACCTCCCATAACCGAGCAATCTCTTATCCCTAAAGACAAGTTCTTATTGTTCACTCTCGACATGGTGTCATTACTAAAAAAGGAACAAACCAAAGACCTTACAAAACCATTACATCTTCTACAAATCAACTCCGATGGTTGTTACTGCTATAATTCCAAACTCTACATACCACCATCTCTTAGATCAACTTTGCTTCATTCTGTTCACGAATCTAATTTAGCAGGACACCCAGGTCTTCACAAAACACTGGACTTGGTAAAAAGGAATCATTGGTGGCCACAACTACCCACGGATGTTAAAAAACATGTCCTCTCATGTCCTACCTGCACAGTTTCGAAGAGAGACAAACATCCACCCTATGGCTTATTGTTACCACTCCCAACTCCAAGAAAACCCTGGACCGAAATTGCATTAGATTTCATTGTGGATCTTCCCGTTTCTTCAAAGAATACCACTATCATGGTCGTGGTAGATTTATTCAGCAAAATGTGCCACTTTATTCCCTATACCAAATTGCCAACCGCTTTAGAGACTATCCATCTTCTCCTCAAACATGTTATTAAACATCACGGTCTTCCTAATTCCATACTCAGCGATCGTGGAACTCAATTTTCTAGTAAACTTTGGTACCATTTCTGCAAATCCTTCTCTGTTGAAAGGAAATTGACCACTGCCTATCACCCACAGAGCAATGGTCAAACTGAGAGATGTAATCAATGGCTTGAGCAGTTTCTACAACTGTTTTGTTCTTCCCAACAGCATCTCTGGGCTGACTTCTTGCCATATGCCGAGTTCTGTTACAATAACACTCTACATTCCACAACTGGTCAGACTCCATTTTTTGTTAACTACGGTTTTCATCCCAACTTTCAGTTATTGCCTTCATCACACAGTCTTTCACCAGTTATTTCAGAATTATCTAGCAACATCTCTAATAACTTCAAATCTATTGAAGGAGCCATCAACGAGGCAAAACAATTGTATAAACAATACTACGATCGTCGTAGAACTCCTCCACCTGTTTACTCTGAAGGTGATCTAGTTTGGCTCTCCACGAAGAACCTAAATCTCAAGACCCCATCCAAAAAACTCTCTCCTCTGTTTGTTGGACCTTACCCGATTGACTGGGTTGTTAACACCAATGCTGTACGCCTCAAACTGCCATGCTCCCTAAAGATTCACCCGACGTTCCATGTCTCTCTTCTGAAGCCATACAAGGACATTAGGTGTTCTTCTACTCCAGATACTCCTCCCCAGTTCTCAATCAACCCCGATGTTGAATACGAAGTACGTTCCATCCTGGACTCCCGTAGACGCAAGGCTCGTTTGGAGTATTTAGTCTCTTGGAAGGGTTTCTCTCATGACGAGGATTCATGGGAGCCGGCTACCAACATCTCTGCACCTCGTCTCGTTGCTCTTTTCCACCGGAGGAATCCTGACCGTCCGAGTCCTTGAGCACCTGGAGTTGCTCTTTGAAGGGGGGATCCTGTCAGGTGTAATGCGCATCTGTCCCTTTAATTCCTGGATTTCTACCAGTCTCCTCCCTATTTAAGCTCAACCTGCCTACCATACAGTGCTTAGTATTGTTTGATCTTATCACATAGTACCTTGAGCCTCATAGTGTGAACGCTGTTCACTCCTACTCTAAATACTCTGCCTGAAGAACTCTGTGAAACGCTGTTTCACTCCCTGTGCTTACCTACAGTTTGGGCCGGAATTCTCAGCTTCTCGCTGTAACGGACTACCTTCTCTTTTTACCGGTATTCCCCTGCTGACCTTGCTGACCTCAATCTCCATTTTCAGGAACCGGAGACACAGGATTTCAGCCGCAGCCTCTGCATCGCGGTGACGTCACCCGCCAGGCGCTCTCTTCCTGTCAACCCTCACACGGCGCTGTGCACAGCTCATCTGCACGGATCAAATCTTTTCCTCTGCAAGTCAGCTCCGGTAAGATAGGCATTCTAAAGCCTGATGTTTAAAGACTATTTACCGCTTATGCTACACCTTGTATATAAACTTTGTACTTAAGATTCTTGCCTCACAATTACTACTTACATGCTGTATGGTAGTTAATCACGGTCTCCAGGTCTAATCATTTTTAACCAAAATTATGCTTAACAATCTTTATACTACTCATTTCAGGAAACCCACGTTATTTCCCCTGCTGCAATGTTTAGTGTTCAGAGCACAGGTGGCAGCTATAGGGAGAATTGACCTAAGCTCCTGTATATAAAATCCAGCAGGGTTTACTCCTGGATCAACATAGTAGCGCTCCAAAATATTTGTTGATCCTCATGTAACATCTTGCTACAAAACATCACTTTTACTTAAATCTTATTACCCAGCAGTTGTGGTCCATCATTATAAAATGCTCATAAACTCATATCTCTTCTAGATATTGCAACTGGGCGTGACAGTAACAAATGACATTTACAAGTTCTGATGAGTGATCAATGACACAAGTATAGAGCAATTTGATTCATTAGTAATAGTAGAAAATGTATATTTAACCCCTTAATGACCACAGCACTTTTCCATTTTCTGTCCGTTTGGGACCAAGGCTATTTTTACATTTCTGCGGTGTTTGTGTTTAGCTGTAATTATCCTGTTACTCATTTACTGTACCCACGCATATTATATACCGTTTTTCTCGCCATTAAATGGGCTTTCTAAAGATACCATTATTTTCATCATATCTTATAATTTACCATAAAAAAATTATAAAATATGAGGAAAAAATGGAAAAAAACGCAGTTTTTCTAACTTTGACCCCCAAAATCTGTTACACATCTACAACCACCAAAAAACACCCATGCTAAATAGTTTCTAAATTTTGTCCTGAGTTTAGAAATACCCAATGTTTACATGTTCTTTGCTTTTTTTGCAAGTTATAGGGCAATAAATACAAGTAGCACTTTGCTATTTCCAAACCACTTTTTTTCAAAATTAGCGCTAGTTACATTGGAACCCTGATATCTGTCTGGAATCCCTGAATATCCCTTGACATGTATATATATTTTTTTAGAAGACATCCCAAAGTATTGATCTAGGCCCATTTTGGTATATTTCATGCCACCATTTCACTACAAAATGCGATCAAATAAAAAAAAATGTTCACTTTTTCACAAATGTTTTCACAAACTTTAGGTTTCTCATTGAAATTATTTACAAACAACTTGTGCAATTATGGCATACATGGTTGTAAATGTTTCTCTGGGATCCCCTTTGTTCAAAAATAGCAGACATATATGGCTTTGGCATTGCTTTTTGGTATTTAGAAGGCCGCTAAATGCCGCTGCGCACCACACGTGTATTATGCCCAGCAGTGAAGGGGTTAATTAGGGAGCATGTAGGGAGCTTGTAGTTTTAATTTTAGCTTTAGTGTAGTGTAGTAGACAACCCAAAGTATTGATCTAGGCCCATTTTGGTATATTTCATGCTACCATTTCACCGCCAAATGCGAACAAATAAAAATAAAACGTAAAATTTTCCCAATTTTAGGTTTCTCACTAAAATTATTTACAAACAGCTTGTGCAATTATGGCATAAATGGTTGTAAAAGCTTCTCTGGGATCCCCTTTGTTCAGAAATAGCAGACATATATGGCTTTGGCTTTGCTTTTTGGTAATTAGAAGGCAGCTAAATGCTGCTGCGCACCATACGTGTATAATGCCCAGCAGTGAAGGGGTTAATTAGGGAGCTTTTAGGGAGCTTGCAGGGTTAATTTTAGCTTTAGTGTAGGTATCAACCTCCCACATGACACATCACACCCCCAGATCCCTCCCAAACAGCTCTCTTCCCTCCCCCACCCCACAATTGTCCCCGCCATCTTAAGTACTGGCAATAAGTCTGCCAGTACTAAAATAAGAGGTTTTTTTGGGGTTTTTTTTTTTTAAAATAATAATTCTGTTCTGTAGTATCCTCCCTTAGCCCCCAACCTCCCTGATCCCCCCCAAACTGCTCTCTAACCCCCCTCTCTCTGCCTTATTGCGCCATATTGGGTACTGGCAGCTGTCTGCCAGTGCCCAGTTTGAAATCAAATATGTTTTTTTTTTATTTATTTTTTAAAACATACTATTTTCTGTAGTGTAGCTGCCCTCCCTCAACCCCCAACCCCCCAACCCCTGCCAGATCGCTCAACATTTTTTAAATGCCCACCCTCACTCCCACCGAGTAAAACCTTGTGCTCCCACGAGTACCATTATTGTTCCATAGTGTAGGGTTCCCACCCGCGCGCGCGCGCGCCCCCGCTCCCGTGCACGCGCGCGCACCCGCTCCCGTTCACGCGCGCGCACCCGCGCGCGCGCACCCGCACTCGATCCCGCCCCCCTTCCCACCGATGGCCGCCCACCCGCCTCCCTGGGTAAGCTCCCACCCACCAACGAACATGGCCATCAATGGCCGATGCAGAGAGGGCCACAGAGTGGCTCTCTCTGCATCGGACGGCTAAAAAATGTTATAGCAGGATGCCTCAATATCGAGGCATCACTGCTATAACATGAAAGCAGTTGGAAGTGATCAGGATCGCTTCCACTGCTTTCAAAGACCAACGACGTATGGGGTACGTCCTTGGTCATTAACTGCATTTTTTTGCAGGACGTACCCCATACGTCGTTGGTCGTTAAGGGGTTAAATGAGATTGGCTGATATGTGATTATGCATTTCCCAATCAAAAGTGGTGGAAAATGTCACTAGTTTGTGGGTTGTTTTTGAGTATTGCATCAAATTTGGTGTGAAAAGTGTTGCGTCAAATTTGGAGAGCGGGACTTGTATTACATGCCTTAAACATGGTGCAAATAGATTTATCCAAAAAAAAAAAAAAAAGGAATTTAGCTATATTATGTCAAATTTGGAGCAATTCTTTATTTCAAATTTAGAACAATAATATTGTTGGATTTAGAAAGAGTATACAATTTTAATAAAGTTTCTAATTTACTTTTATTATCTAATATGCTCATAATAATATGCTCCCAGTTTATTTTAATAGAGTGATTATTTTACTCAAAAAAGCGATTTCTAATGTTTAAAAATCAATTTGTCTAACTCAAATCTAATTAATTTATAATGAAACATCACATTCCTTAGTCCGGATCAGACTTTCCACTGAAGTTTAAAAATAGATAAAAAAATAAACATATTTTTCGTCTCCACCAGAATCCTTAGGCAGCTGAGTGTTGTGAATCATAAGGAGCAGTGTATTGCCTAAGGGTGCTGACAAATATTACTGCAGTGTTGCTTAATGGTAAAAATTATGTTTTAAAGAAGCTTAGCAACAGCATTTTAAGCATGTGACTAAATAATCCAAATGGATCCAGTACTCCAAACAGACTATAAAAGCAGTATAGATAAACTATAAAGCATAGTACAGATGCATAATAGGCACTTCCTGGATTTGTAGAAAAAAATGATAATTTTTTTTTACTAAAAATCCAATGAGTGCATATTATTGTGCATTTATATAAACAGTATAGCTAATTTTCTTTTTGTTTATTTGTCTTTGTTTGTTTGTTTCTGTGTGTGCAAGTGTATGTATCTGAGTCTCTATATGTGAGTGTCTGTGAGTATTTTTGTGTCTTTGAATGTGGGTGTGTGTGCCTCAGGAGAGTTTCTGTGTGTCTAAGTTTTTTTGTATGTGCGGAGTATTTTTGAGTGTCTGTTAGTGAGTACATTTTTCTGTGTTTCTGAGTCTTTCTGTATGTCTTTGAGTGTGTGTGCCTTTAAATACTTTTGCTTGTGTGTGCCTGGGTGCTTCTACAGAGTTTTAAGTATCCAGCAATTGAACCTCATATGGGTTCATATGTGTGTTTATCTGAATCTGACACTAGCCAGTGCCTCCAGTCACTGACCTCACAGCACGTCACTAATTAATGTTCCTTTAGGCACAAACATGCACTCATACATTACTGACTTTGCAATGCATTTTACAATGCAAGCTCCTAACTGTGGCTTGTTTTTTTTAATTTGGCCAAACTACATAAATAGTCAAACATATTTCTAAAATATTTATTATATTAGATCTACAGTAATCAGAGCTAAATATCTCTTAAAAGTACTCATGAAGTCCTCTATACCAGTACAGAATGATAAAAAATTAATTAAAGCTACTGTAATTTAAATAATTTAGGAATATGTTTTAAGCTATAGGGGCGTTGTCTATCTTTTTGAACAGTGACAATTTTGGTATAGACTGGTGTAGAACAGTGACAATTTTGGTGTAGACAATTTTGGTGTAGACTCCTTATTTTCCCCTTTTCTTTCGAAATCTACATCCCCCATTTTTCTATAACTGTCGATAACTTAATCATTACCCCAACCCCGCATGCCTGATGTCTTGTGGTCACACTTGACTCAGATCTTTCTTTCACTCCTCACATGCATTCTTTGGCCAATTCCTGCTGCTTCTACCTTAAAAACATCTCTAAAATTTGACATTTCCTTTCACAAGACACAACTAAATTTTAATCCACTCTCATCCTTTCCCACCTTGACTACTGCAACTCCATCCTCTCTGGTCTCCCCAGCTGCTATCTAGTTCCTTTACAATCTTTAATGAATGCCTTTACCAGGCTCGTCTTCCTCACAAATTGCTCTTTATCTGCCTCCAGAAATAAACACAAAATTCTGACACTGACATGCAAGGCCCTAAACTGCTCCCCCCCTATATCTCAGACCTTGTCTCCCTCCCGGGATCCCCTTTGCTATGTTCACAACCTCTTCCTCTCTTTTTACCTCCTCACATTCCTGTCTACAGGACTTATCCAGACTGGCCCCTATCTTGTGTAACTCTCTGCTTCGCTCTACAAGACTCTCCCCTTGTTTTGAAAGTTTCTATAGCTCCTTAAAGAGTCTACTCTTCAGGGATGCATACAACCTACACTAACCTTTCCTACCCCAGTTCCTCTCTTCCTTTGTTATCCACTTGAACCCCATTAGTATGTAAGATTATGAGCCCAGCTGTTTGTAGATCACCCTCATAAGAGCTCACTACAACAATGCAACTCTTGGCAGAGCCATCTACCCACTTGATCCCTATAAATGTTACCTTGTATACCGCCTATGTTTTTAGGGCTGCGGAATCTGTAGGCACTCTACGAATAACTGCTAATAATTTATATATATTTCACAAAAGTGAGTACACCCCTCACATTTTTGTAAATATTTTATTATATCTTTTCATATGACAACACTGAACAAATGACACTTTGCTACAATGTAAATTAGTGAGTGTACAGTCTGTATAACAGTGTAAATTTGCTGTCCCCTCAAAATAACTCAACACATAGCCATTAATGTCTAAACCATTGGCAACAAAAGAGAGTGCACCCCTAAGTGGAAATGTCCAAATTGGGCCCAATTAGCCATTTTCTCTTCCCGGTGTCATGTGACTCGTTAGTGTTACAAGGTCTCAGGTGTGAATGGGGAGCAGGTGTTATTGCTCTCCTACTCTCTCATACTGGTCACTGGAATTTCAATATGGCACCTCATGGCAAAGAACCCTTTGAGGATCTGAAAAAAAAATTGTTGCTCTACATAAAGATGGCCTAGGCTATAAGAAGATTGCCAAGACTCTGAAGCTGAGCTGCAGCATGGTGGGCAAGACCATACAGCGGTTTCACAGGACAGGTTCCACTCAGAACAGGCCTCGCCATGGCTGACCAAAGAAGTTGAGTGCACGTGCTCAGCGTCATATCCAGAGGTTGTGTTTGGGAAATAGACTTATGAGTGCTGCCAGCATTGCTGTAGAGGTTGAAGGGGTGGGGGGTCAGCCTGTCAGTGCTCAGACCATACGCCGCACACTGCATTAAATTGGTCTGCACGGCTGTCGTCCCAGAAGGAAGCCTCTTCTAAAGATGATGCACAAGAAAGCCTGCAAACAGTTTGCTGAAGACAAGCAGACTAAGGGCATGGATTACTGGGACCATGTCCTGTGGTCCGATGAGACCAAGATAAACTTATTTGGTTCAGATGGTGTCAAGCATGTGTGGCGGCAACCAGGAGAGGAGTACAAAGACAAGTGTGTCTTGCCTACAGTCAAGCATGGTGGTGGGAGTCTCATGGTCTGGGCCTGCATGAGTGCTGCCGGCACTGGGGAGCTACAGTTCATTGAGAGAACCATGAATGCCAACATTTACTGTGACATACTGAAGCAGACCATGATCCCCTCTCTTCAGACTGGGCCGCAGGGCAGTATTCCAACATGATAACGACCCCAAGCACACCTCCAAAACGACCACTGCCTTGCTAAAGAAGTTGAGGGTAAAGGTGATGGTCTGGCCAAGCATGTCTCCAGACCTAAACCCTATTGAGCATCTGTGGGGCATCCTCATATGGAATGTGGGGGAGCGCAAGGTCTCTAACATCCACTAGCTCTGTGATGTTGTCATGGAGGAGTGGAAGAGGACTCCAGTGGCAACCTGTGAAGCTTTGATGAACTCCATGCCCAAGAGGGTTAAGGCAGTGCTGGAAAGTAATGGTAGCCACACAAAATATTGACACTTTGGGCCCAATTTAGACATTTTCACTTAGGGGTGTACTCACTTTTGTTGATTTTGTCTTAAAGTTATTTTGAGGGGACAGCAAATTTACACTGTTATACAGGCTGTACACTCACTACTTTACATTGTAGCAGAGTGTCATTTCTTCAGTGTTGTCATATGAAAAGATATAGTAAAATATTTAAAAAATTGTAAGGGGTGTTCTCACTTTTGTTAGATACTGTATATATATATATATATATATATATATATATATATATATATATATATATATATATATATATATATATATATATATATAAATAAAGATAAATACATTGCAAACATTTAGATAGAATATTAATCTTCCTAAGTGACAAGCAAATCACCATTACAAATTTTTACTTTTAAACTGTATTTGCTGCATTGTTACCCAGCTAGGAAGCAGTTACATTAGTAATAGTTTGTCTTTAATTAACAATTTTGGCTTATAGGCCTATCTAGCCCAAATTTGAGCACTGACCTTATAGATGAGAGAAAGGCACTCAATTATCTAAGGATACGTGCAAGGACTGATTGGGTTCTTCTAATGTTATAATGTCCATAGCGAGAAACATAGTCAACATTATGCAAAATTATGACACATTAGAAGTTTTGTAAGACTAAGCATCCAGAATGCTCACTGACATTTTAATTTCCTTCCAATTACACAGTGTAACGGTGCATAGCTAAGGCGCATCCTAAATTATTAAGACATTAATATCATGTTTTGTGCTATTATAACCAGAGACATGCTTGTTAAAAGATATGACACCAACAACAATATACAATTCCTGCTGAATACCATAAAAACACTTTAGCCAATCCTAGTTTCAAACAATGCAACTATCATATTTAAATACTTTGTAATTATCTAAAGATTTTATTATTTCCAAAAATGATTGTAATACTGTACATCTGTTGCAGCAAATGTAGTTTACAAAATGTAATCTATAGAATCAATAGTAGTCCTTTTTTTTTTTTGTAAAGATATGCCTGGAATGAGCACAGGATGTATTGCTAAACACAGATACACCTTGCAACTGTTTCTATAGCTTTAGCCACCACAAGTTTTGGGTCCTTCTTAAAATCTCCTTAAAATAGTGGGGAATAAATTGAAAGTTGAATGTATATTACAGATAAATTTGAGTGAAAAATGGATTTTTATATATACAGGGAGTGCAGAATTATTAGGCAAGTTGTATTTTTGAGGATTAATTTTATTATTGAACAACAACCATGTTCTCAATGAACCCAAAAAACTCATTAATATCAAAGCTGAATAGTTTTGGAAGTAGTTTTTAGTTTGTTTTTAGTTATAGCTATTTTAGGGGGATATCTGTGTGTGCAGGTGACTATTACTGTGCATAATTATTAGGCAACTTAACAAAAAACAAATATATACCCATTTCAATTATTTATTTTTACCAGTGAAACCAATATAACATCTCAACATTCACAAATATACATTTCTGACATTCAAAAACAAAACAAAAACAAATCAGTGACCAATATAGCCACCTTTCTTTGCAAGGACACTCAAAAGCCTGCCATCCATGGATTCTGTCAGTGTTTTGATCTGTTCACCATCAACATTGCGTGCAGCAGCAACCACAGCCTCCCAGACACTGTTCAGAGAGGTGTACTGTTTTCCCTCCTTGTAAATCTCACATTTGATGATGGACCACAGGTTCTCAATGGGGTTCAGATCAGGTGAACAAGGAGGCCATGTCATTAGATTTTCTTCTTTTATACCCTTTCTTGCCAGCCACGCTGTTGAGTACTTGGACGCGTGTGATGGAGCATTGTCCTGCATGAAAATCATGTTTTTCTTGAAGGATGCAGACTTCTTCCTGTACCACTGCTTGAAGAAGGTGTCTTCCAGAAACTGGCAGTAGGACTGGGAGTTGAGCTTGATTCCATCCTCAACCCGAAAAGGCCCCACAAGCTCATCTTTGATGATACCAGCCCAAACCAGTACTCCACCTCCACCTTGCTGGCGTCTGAGTCGGACTGGAGCTCTCTGCCCTTTACCAATCCAGCCACGGGCCCATCCATCTGGCCCATCAAGACTCACTCTCATTTCATCAGTCCATAAAACCTTAGAAAAATCAGTCTTGAGATATTTCTTGGCCCAGTCTTGATGTTTCAGCTTGTGTGTCTTGTTTAGTGGTGGTCGTCTTTCAGCCTTTCTTACCTTGGCCATGTCTCTGAGTATTGCACACCTTGTGCTTTTGGGCACTCCAGTGATGTTGCAGCTCTGAAATATGGCCAAACTGGTGGCAAGTGGCATCTTGGCAGCTGCACGCTTGACTTTTCTCAGTTCATGGGCAGTTATTTTGCACCTTGGTTTTTCCACACGCTTCTTGCGACCCTGTTGACTATTTTGAATGAAACGCTTGATTGTTCGATGATCACGCTTCAGAAGCTTTGCAATTTTAAGAGTGCTGCATCCCTCTGCAAGATATCTCACTATTTTTTATTTTTCTGAGCCTGTCAAGTCCTTCTTTTGACCCATTTTGCCAAAGGAAAGGAAGTTGCCTAATAATTATGCACACCTGATATAGGGTGTTGATGTCATTAGACCACACCCCTTCTCATTACAGAGATGCACATCACCTAATATGCTTAATTGGTAGTAGGCTTTCAAGCCTATACAGCTTGGAGTAAGACAACATGCATAAAGAGGATGACGTGGTCAAAATACTCATTTGCCTAATAATTCTGCACTCCCTGTATATATATATATATATATATATATATATATATATATATATATATATATATATATATATAGAGAGAGAGAGAGAGAGAGAGAGAGAAAGATAGAGAAAGAGAGAGAGAGAGAGAGAGAGAGAAAGAGAGAGAGAGAGAGAGAGAGAGACAGAGAGAAAGAGAGAGAGAGAGAGAGAAAGAAAGAGAGAGAGAGAGAGACAAAGAGAGGGAAAAATAGAGAGAGAGAGAAAGAGAGAGAGAGAGAGAGAGAGAGGGAACAATTGCTGGTGTTCTTTCAAGCTGGAGGAATATCTTAGAATGCCATCTAAATAATCCAGCATTTCTGTAAAATGCCTTATTTAGCCTGGAAATCTGTCTTTGATTTGTTTCCCCTCAAATGAATACCAAGTTCAAAGCTCAAAGCAATTTAATTTTGTATAGATCTTAATAGTATGGCAGTGGTCCGGGAGCTTTGAGATGAGGAGGAGATGATACCTGTTCTTTGTGTTGATGATTGATCTTGTATTCTATGTATTTAATACATAGTTGTAAGATATGATTTTTCCATCCGTCAAAAAAATACACCCTAAGTGAAGAGTCAAATGTTTTTTTTTAAGTTGCCGTCTGAATAGTTTTGAGTTCCTGTAGTTCTGACACACACAAGGGGTAAATTCAAAACTAATTTCCACTACATCTCAATCCAACCCAACAGCTGTAAGACTGATGTTAATTTGATATTCTACTGCAGTAAGAGGATTGAAGAAGGTGGTCAGAGGCTCCTCAGTAGAAAAACAGTCTTGTGATAACTAAAGGTTTCCCTCTTGCATGGTCCATTCATATTGGTTAAGCCTCAGATGTTGTTTTAACTATGGCTCGGTAGACTCAAAAGAGATAAGGTGATAGAAATATTAGGCCATTCTAAGCCATTATACAATGCAGTTGTTTAATAGAGTAAATTTGACATCTGAATTCCAATCATCACAAAAAGACTTTTGAGCAACTTTTCCACATGATTTTGCTATTAATCTATTTCAACAGTCTTTTTAATTCATATTTGCATCTTTGCAGTAATATATCTTAACTGCTAACATGATATTTGTCATTACGCTTGTGCGTTAACTCCACTAGGCGGAGGATTTTTGCGCACGTCGGGTTACACTCGTATTATGAGTTGTAAGTAAAAGGTTTGCACGGGAGCGATAACCCGACGCACGCAAAAAGTGGAACTTAGAATATTGTGACTAAGTTAACGTATTTCCCCATAAACTTCAATGGAGAGGAAATGCAGGGAAAAAAACTAGCCCCCATACTCGCATGCAAACCCGATCGTGTTTAACCAAGTGCACTAACCCGACATGAAATATGAATATTTCACATTCCAATGTTCTTCAAATAGCAGAATATCTTCTATTTATTCTTAAAGCGACAGTCTAGTCAAAACTAAACTTTCATGATTCAGATAGGGCATGCAATTTTAAACAACTTTCCTATTTACTTTTATCATCAAATTTGCTTTGTTCCCTTGGTGGTATTTTTGAAAAGCTAAACCTAGCTAGGCTCAAACTGATTTCTAAACAGTTGAAAACCGCCTCCTAGCTCAGAGCATTTTGAAAGTTTTTCACAGTTAGACTGTGCTAGTTCACGTGTCATATAGATAACATTGTGCTCACTCCCGTGAAGTTATTTAGGAGTCTTCACTGATTGACTACACTGCATGTCTGTCAAAGGCACTTAGATAAGGAGGCTGTCTGCAAAGGCTTAGATACAAGGTAGTCACAGAGGTAAAAAGTGTATTAATATAACTGTGTTGGTTATGCAAAAACGGGGAATGGGTAATAAAGGGATTATCTATCATTTTAAATAAGAACATTTTTGGTGTAGACTGTCCCTTTAAATAAATATTTCTATATATATATATGATGTTTTTTGGTAAAATATCTATCTATACCTATATACTGTGTGTGGGTATGTATATGTATATATATATATACAGGGAGTGCAGAATTATTAGGCAAATGAGTATTTTGACCACATCATCCTCTTTATGCATGTTGTCTTACTCCAAGCTGTATAGGCTCGAAAGCCTACTACCAATTAAGCATATTAGGTGATGTGCATCTCTGTAATGAGAAGGGGTGTGGTCTAATGACATCAACACCCTATATCAGGTTTGCATAATTATTAGGCAACTTCCTTTCCTTTGGCAAAATGGGTCAAAAGAAGGACTTGACAGGCTCAGAAAAGTCAAAAATAGTGAGATATCTTGCAGAGGGATGCAGCACTCTTAAAATAGCAAAGCTTCTGAAGCATGATCATCGAACAATCAAGCGTTTCATTCAAAATAGTCAACAGGGTCGCAAGAAGCGTGTGGAAAAACCAAGGCGCAAAATAACTGCCTATGAACTGAGAAAAGTCAAGCGTGCAGCTGCCAAGATGCCACTTGCCACCAGTTTGGCCATATTTCAGAGCTGCAACATCACTGGAGTGCCCAAAAGCACAAGGTGTGCAATACTCAGAGACATGGCCAAGGTAAGAAAGGCTGAAAGACGACCACCACTGAACAAGACACACAAGCTGAAACGTCAAGACTGGGCCAAGAAATATCTCAAGACTGATTTTTCTAAGGTTTTATGGACTGATGAAATGAGAGTGAGTCTTGATGGGCCAGATGGATGGGCCCGTGGCTGGATTGGTAAAGGGCAGAGAGCTCCAGTCCGATTCAGACGCCAGCAAGGTTGAGGTGGAGTACTGGTTTGGGCTGGTATCATCAAAGATGAGCTTGTGGGGCCTTTTCGGGTTGAGGATGGAGTCAAGCTCAACTCCCAGTCCTCCTGCCAGTTTCTGGAAGACACCTTCTTCAAGCAGTGGTACAGGAAGAAGTCTGCATCCTTCAAGAAAAACATGATTTTCATGCAGGACAATGCTCCATCACACGCGTCCAAGTACTCCACAGCGTGGCTGGCAAGAAAGGGTATAAAAGAAGAAAATCTAATGACATGGCCTCCTTGTTCACCTGATCTGAACCCCTTTGAGAACCTGTGGTCCATCATCAAATGTGAGATTTACAAGGAGGGAAAACAGTACACCTCTCTGAACAGTGTCTGGGAGGCTGTGGTTGCTGCTGCACGCAATGTTGATGGTGAACAGATCAAAACACTGACAGAATCCATGGATGGCAGGCTTTTGAGTGTCCTTGCAAAGAAAGATGGCTATATTGGTCACTGATTTGTTTTTGTTTTGTTTTTGAATGTCAGAAATGTATATTTGTGAATGTTGAGATGTTATATTGGTTTCACTGGTAAAAATAAATAATTGAAATGGGTATATATTTGTTTTTTGTTAAGTTGCCTAATAATTATGCACAGTAATAGTCACCTGCACACACAGATATCCCCCTAAAATAGCTATAACTAAAAACAAACTAAAAACTACTTCCAAAACTATTCAGCTTTGATATTAATGAGTTTTTTGGGTTCATTGAGAACATGGTTGTTGTTCAATAATAAAATTAATCCTCAAAAATACAACTTGCCTAATAATTCTGCACTCCCTGTATATATATATATATATATGTATATACTGTATATACAGATATATATATAGGAATAACTATTTAAAAATACTTAGCACATATCCCCCTATGTGAAGAACATTGGAATGTGAAATATTTACAGTACAAACACAGTTAAAAGCTTTATTAACTCCTTAAGGACAAGGCCATTTTTCAATTTCTTTCCTTAAAGGGAACCCAAATTTTTTCTTTCACGATTCAGATAGAGCATGACATTTTAATCAACTTTCTAATTTACTCCTATTATCAATTTTTCTTCATTCTCTTGCTATCTTTATTTTAAAAGCAGGAATGTAAATCTTAGCAGCCATCCCATTTTTGGTTCAGCACCATGGATATCACTTGCTTATTGGAGGCTGACATTTACCCACCAATAAGCAAGCATAACCCAGGTTCTCAACCAAAAATGTGTTGGCTCCTATGCATCACATTCCTGCTTTTTACCTAAAGATAGCAAGAGAATGAAGAAAAATTGATAATAGGAATAAATTAGAAAGTTGCTTAAAATTGCATGCTCTTTCTGAATCATGAAATAAAAGATTTGGGTTTAGTGTCCCTTTAAGGACCAGGGCTATTTTTACATTTCACATTTCTCAGGTGTTTGTGTTTAGCTGTAATTTTCCTCGTACTCGTTTACTGTACCCACACATATTATATACCTCGCCATTAAATGGACTTTTTAAGGATACCATTATTTTCATCATATCTTTTAATTTACTATAAAAAAATGATAAAATATGATAAAAAAATTGAAAAAAACACACTTTTTCTAACTTTGACCCCAAAATCTGTTACACATCTACAACCACCAGAAAACAGCCATGCTAAATAGTTTCTAAATGTTGTCCTTAGTTTAGAAATACCCAATGATACCCAATGCTTTTTTTGCAATCTATGGGGCAATAAATACAAGTAGCACTTTGCTATTTCCAAACCACTTTTTTTTCAAAATGAGCGCTAGTTACATTGGAACACTGATATCTGTCAGGAATACCTGAATATCCATTGACATGTATATATTTTTTTTTAGAAGACAACCCAAAGTATTGATCTAGGCCCATTTTGGTATATTTCATGCCACCATTTCACCGCCAAATGAGATTTAAAAAAAAAAAATAGTTCACTTTTTCACAAACTTTTGGTTTCTCACTGAAATTATTTACAAACAGCTTCTGCAATTATGACACAAATGGTTGTAAATGCTTCTCTGGGATCCCCTTTTTCAGAAATAACAGACTTATATGGCTTTGGGGTTGCTTTTTGTTAATTAGGAGGCCGCTAAATGCCGCATGCGCACCACACGTGCCCAGGAGTGAAGGGGTTAATTAGGGAGCTTGTAGGGTTAATTTTAGCTTTAGTGTAGTGTAGTAGACAACCCCAAGTATTGATCTAGGCCCATTTTGGTATATTTTATGCCACCATTTCACCGCCAAATGCGAGAAAATAAAAAAATAAACTTTACATTTTTCACAATTTTAGGTATCTCACTGAAATAATTTACAAACAGCTTGTGCTATTATGGCAGAAATTGTTGTAAAAGCTTCTCTGGGATCCCCTTTGTTCAGAAATAGCAGACTTATATGGCTTTGGCGTTGCTTTTTGGTAATTAGAAGGCCGCTAAATGCTGCTGCGCACCACACGTGAATTATGCCCAGCAGTGAAGGGGTTAAATTAGGTATCTTGTAGGGAGCTTGCAGGGTTAATTTTAGAGATCAGCCTCCCACCTGACACATCCCACCCCCTGATCCCTCCCAAACAGCTCTCTTCCCTCCCCCACCCCACAATTGTTACCGCCATCTTAAGTACTGGCAGAAAGTCTGCCAGTACTAAATAAAAGAGTTTTTTTTTTTAAATAAAAATAATAAAATATTTTAGCTGTGATGGACCCCTGCCTTAGCCCCAACCTCCCTGATCCCCCCCTCCAGCTCTCTAACCCTCTCCCCTACCTAATTACCGCCATCTTGGGTACTGGCAGCTGTCTGCCAGTACCCAGTTTGGCCCCAAAAAACAAAGTATTTTTTAATTTTATTTTTAACTTAACTCTTTCTGTAGTTTAGCAGCCCCCACCCCCCTCCCCCTCCCAGATCCATTTATATTTTAATTTTTTTTTTACCTTTCTCTCCCTTTCTGCCCTCATTGGTGTCAGTGTGGCTAATGCGCGCGCGTGCACGTGTACATGCACGCGCGACTCGTGCACACGCCCCGTGCACTCGCACTATGTTCACGCGCACGCGCCTCGTGCACGCACGCTCCCTCCCACCCGGACAACGGCACCATCGCTACCGGTGCAGAGAGGGCCACAGAGTGGCTCTCTCTGCATCGGAGGCTTGTAAAGGGGTCCATATTGAGGCATCACTGCAATACCCTCAGAGCTGCTGGAAGCATTTGTGATCACTTCCAGCACTCTGTTAGACAACTGACGTACCAGGTAGGTCCATTGTCATTAACTGTTAGTTTTTGCATGACGTACCTGGTACGTCAGTTGTCATTAAGGGGTTAAAGCCAGGTAGCAAGCTCAGGAGCAAGCACATGTCTGGAGCGCTATATAGCAGCAGTTTTGCAAGAATTTTATACATTTACAAGAGCACTAGATGGCAGCACTATTTCCTGCCATGTAGTGCTCCAGACATCTACCTAAGTGTCTCTTCAACAGAGAATACTATGGGAATGAATCACATTTGATAATAGAAGGAAATTGGGAAAAAAAAATTGTATCCTCTGTCTGAATCACAAAAGAAATGAAGTTTCATATCCCTTTAAGATCCATTCTTATTAGCAAACAGAGAAGACAAATGCTTAGTTTTCACACCATAGCTGTATTGCAGGCATTGCATTGGGCAATATTTTCTTTTGGTGTTGGATAAAAAACAAATCTCTGATATGACTGTTTTTCTATACATGAGAAGATAATATCACATAATACTGTATACGGAGGAAAAGGTGGCATTTGTTTGTAAAGTTGTATTTTTCATAACACACAACACATAACACTTTATTTTCTGTAGCAATATTCTGCATATATATTTTGTTTAAACATTATTATTATTATTATTATCTTTCGGCTAGATTACGAGTTTTGCGTTATGAGGGGTGCGGTACTAACTTGCACGTTATTCTTACTGCTCACTTTCCTACAGCGCTGGTATTACAGGTTTTTACAGACCTGGCGTTAAAAGGCAAGAAGTGAGCGCAGAGCAAAATTGTGCTCCATACCGCCACTCCAATACCAGCGCTGCTTAAGTCAGCGGTGAGCTGGTTGTACGTGCTTGTGCACAATTTCCCCATAGAAATCAATGGGGAGAGCCGATTGAGAAAAAATTTAACACCTGCAATAAAGCAGCATAAAGCTCAGTAACGCAGCCCCATTGATTCCTATGGGGAAACAAAATTTATGTTTACACCTAACACCCTAACATGAACCCCGAGTCTAAACACCCCTAATCTTACACTTATTAAAGCCTAATCTGCTGCCCCTGACATCGCCGACACCTACATTATACTTATTAACCCCTAATCTGCCTCTCCGCACATCACCGCCACTATAATAAACATATTAACCCCTAAACCGCCGCACTCCCGCCTTGCAAACACTAGTTAAATAGTATTAACTCCTAGTCTGCCGCCCATAACATCGCCACCACCTACCTACATTTATTAACCCCTAATCTGCTGCTACCAACGTCGCTGCCACTATACTAAATTTATTAACCCCTAAACCCTAACCCTAACACCCCCTAACTTAAATATAAATAAAATAAATCTAAATAAAAATTACTATTATTAACTAAATAATTCCTATTAAAAAAAATAAATACTTACCTTAAAATAAACCCTAAGCTAGCTACAATATAACTAATAGTTACATTGTAGCTAGCTTAGGGTTTATTTTTATTTTACAGGCAAGTTTGTATTTATTTTAACTAGGTAGAATAGTTACTAAATAGTTATTAACTATTTACTAACTACCTAGCTAAAATAAATACAAATTTACCTGTAAAATAAAACCTAACCTAAGTTACACTAACACCTAACTCTACACTAAAATTAAATAAATTACCTGAATTAAATACAATTAAATAAATTAAATACAAATACCTAAATTACAAAAAACAAACACTAAATTACAGAAAATAAAAAACAAATTACAAGATATTTAAACTAATTACACCTGATCTAATATCCCTATCAAAATAAAAAAGCCCCCCCAAATTAAAAAAAAACCCTAGACTAAACTAAACTACCAATAGCACTTAAAAGGGCCTTTTGCGGTGCATTGCCCCAAAGAAATCAGCTCTTTTACATGAAAATAAAATACAAACACCCCCCCCAACAGTAAAACCCACCACCCACACAACCAACCCCCTAAATAAAACCCTAACTAAAAAACCTAAGCTCCCCATTGCCCTGAAAAGGACATTTGGCTGGGCATTGCCCTTAAAAGGGCATTTAGCTCTATTGCGCCCCAAAGCCCTAACCTAAAAACCCACCCAATAAACCCTTTAAAAAAACCTAACACTGACCCCTGAATATCCAGATAATTCAATTTATTTAATTGTATTGTAGTGTTAGGTGTTAGTGTAACTTAGGTTAGGTTTTATTTTACAGGTAAATTTGTATTTATTTTAGCTAGGTAGTTAGTAAATAGTTAATAACTATTTAGTAACTATTCTACCTAGTTAAAATAAATACAAACTTGCCTGTAAAATAAAAATAAACCCTAAGCTAGCTACAATGTAACTATTAGTTATATTGTAGGTAGCTTAGGGTTTATTTTATAGGTAAGTATTTATTTTTAAATAGGAATTATTTAGTTATTAACAGTAATTTTTATTTAGATTTATTTTAATTATATTTAAGTTAGGGGGTGTTAGGGTTAGGGTTAGACTTAGGTCTAGGGGTTAATAAATATAGTATAGTGGCGGCGACGTTGGGGCGGCAGATTAGGGGTTAATAAATGTAGATAGGTGGCGGCGATGTTAGGGACAGCAGATTAGGGGTTAATATTTAACTAATGTTAGGTGGGAGTACGGCGGTTTAGGGGTTAATATGTTTATTCTAGTGGCGGCGCTGTTGGGAGCGGCAAATTAGAGGTTAATAAAAAATTTTTAGTGTTTGCGAAGCGGGAGGGCCTCGGTTTATGGGTTAATAGGTAGTTTATGGGTGTTAGTGTACTTTTTAGCACTTTAGTTATGAGTTTTATTCTACAGCTTTGTAGTGTAAAACTCATAACTACTGAATTTAGAATGCGTTACGAATCTTGACGGGATGGGGTGTACCGCTCACTTTTTAGCCTCCCAGGACAAGCTCGTAATACCGGCGCTATGAAAGTCCTATAGAAAAAAGACTATACGCAATTTGCGTAAGTTGATTTGCGGTAAGGCCAAAAAAGTGTGCAGTGCCCCTAAATCTGTAAGACTTGTAATACCAGGGGTAGTAAAAAAAAGCAGCGTTATGAGGCTTAACGCTGCTTTTTTACTCATAATGCAAGACTCGTAATCTAGCAGTTTATTTGTAATGAGCCAACAGATTCTGCTGCAGTATATGGAGGGGGGGGTTACAATAAATAAATATCAGATAGGCAAATCAGTCTGGGACAGAAGGATTGCAGAACCCTGCTCGCTGGTGTAAACGTATTTACATAAAATAAACCTGTACATTTCAATGCTTTAACTAAATACCATACACAAATGTAATATAATCCAAAATTAACAAATTATATAAATATGATAAAGAGATTTTTTTTGTTAACATGAAAAATAAACCAACCCAGTTGTAAAATATTACTTCAGCGACTTTCTTTGTCTTCTTTTTTGTAAATTTTGAGGAACAAAGTTGAAATTAAACTTTCATGTTTTAGATAGAATGGGCAGTTTTTAGAGACTTTTCAATTGACTTTTGTTATCAAAGTTACTTTGTTCTCTTGGGGAGCGAATTATCAAGCTCCAAATGGAGCTTGATGCCCCTTGTTTGTTTGTTTGTTTGTTGTGTCTAAAGACCGCTGCTCTATAATTTGTCTGCCTGCTCTGAGGCGGTCGGACAAAATTCAACCCGATCAAATACGATCGGGTTGATTGACACCCCCTGCTAGCGGCCGCAAATTTGCAGGGGGCGGTATTGCACAAGCAGTTCTGGTGAACTGCTTGTGCAATGATAAATAGCTGTCGGTATTTATCAATGTTCAGAGGACATGATACTCTACATCGTATCATTTCCGCTCGCACTTTGATAAATATGCCCCATAGTATCCGTTACTAAAAAATTGTGCCTAGGTAGGCTCAGGAGTAGCATTGCATACTGGGAAGTGGTAATTGTCATTGGCTCGCCAGATGTGTTCAACTGTAGTGCATTGCTGCTCTAGAGCTGCTGTTCACGTGTGTGTAACTCCTTTGCAGATGCTAAAACACCTGGTTATACACAAGCAATAGTACAAAAATAAAATGCTCCATCCCTGGAACATTTTGTTGCTCTTTTTATAAACCTTTAAAGCTAAAATAAGTCATCCATATCCTGCAGTTAAGGACTACCTATAGTTTAACATACCTGAAATAATATATCAGAATAGTACTCCTTTTTCTAAAACCTAACTCAAAATAATTTCTTCTTAATGTTATTCCGGCATTTAAGAAAAAAAAAAAAATTAAATAAGTTGTCACATTTTGTGATTCTTCAAATTATGCAGGTTTGGTTCACATCTCCATATCTGAGGAGTCAAGTTTTACAAAAATCCACAGAGATCAGCACAAAACTGACACTTACCCAAAAAAGGACACTTTTAAAACTTACTCACGCATCTGCATTTCTCTCCTTCTTCCTGTCTGTTTGCTAATTAGCGTTTTAGTCTAAATACAGTCGTCACTGCAAAGATCTGGCAAGATATATGGGCTCTCGACACTTGATCAGTTAAAAATAAAATCTAATATGTCAAACATCGTCTTTGTATTGTGAGCCTGTTCCACTTGAAAGCTCAGTGATCTGTTTGTTCCCACAAAGGCTTCCATAGCTAGTTCCCTGCATAATAATCAAACATGTATTAATACAACATATTACCACATTAATAATAGGCACAGCTTCCCACACCTCAACATTTTTTTAATGAGCATCTTAGTTTTTTTGTTGTTTTTGATCCACACTGTTGTAGAATACTGAAACTGCCAAATATTTAAGAATTTTAGAACAATCTTAATAAAAAAAGGATAATGAAGGGATGCAAATCAGTAACAAGGTAAAGTACAACAAAAAGCATTTTATGATTTATTATTTGTAAGGCAGTTGCTTTACTTTTCCTGGTATAACTCACTCTAGTCCTGGATTTCAGTCAAGCCAATATCATGGAAATCATCTAAATCCTTTTGCACTTACTTACAATAGCACCAGCTACAGCTACCGGGTTGCAAGCAATTGCAAATCAAACAAAAATACATAAATAAATAAACAAACACTCATAAAAACAGGACAAAATATTTTTTTTTATTTCAATTTAATTTCAATTTATCTTATCCAGGAACATTTCACATAATGACTTCTTAGATAAATTCCCACGCTCATTAGCTTTTAATTGGTCCCAGAAAACACAAGGATTCAATTTGGCTTTCCAAAGTTTGCATTCTTGATCTGCTTTTGTATTGTATATATATATATATATATATATATATATATATATATATATATATATATATATATCTCAAATTTAATAGCGGAGGGGACGCAATTGCTATGAGCTTAAACAAGGAGTAACCAACCAGTTTACTTCTAGGTTAATACTGGTATGGTCTAGAATATATCAAATATTTGGTGCAGACCCTTATGTAAAATAGATGAGTTTATGTAGAGAGAATAAATCCTGGAAACAAAAGAAAGACCAGGATAAAAGACAGGGAATTCAGCACTCTTTTTTACAGAATTTAACTGAAGCTCAAAATAAATACACAAATGTGTCGACCTAAAAGCTAATGTAGCTGCAAAGGAGAGAACTCTCTAGCACTAACAGTATTATTACATATATATATATATGCTCAGAAGGTAAAAAAATGCAAAAAGACCCAATAGGTAGATATGATCAATTTATAAGTATGTCAAAATAGCATAAAGAAATACAACTTGTTACAAACCTGACCGGTCAGGGGTTAGTGTCTATACCACAACAGAAATCATCAACATGATATGTAATTGTTTTCACAGGCCTGTAGAGCCATATGTGTTAGCTGCAGGATTTAGAGTGGGGGACAGTAATTAGACTACTACACCCTACTGCTTGCGGCACCTTAATATGTAAGGCTAAATGCCGGGCAGATTATTATCTGGGATCTAAGTAGTTACAGTTAGTGTGCCCCAACACCTATGCAGAAGTATTGATGCTCTTAGAAGTCAAAACATAAATTGCACATATACATGTTACTTAGAAGATATATTAGTGGGGGACTGGAAGTCAAGCTACTACACCCAGCTGCATACGGCACCTTATAGTATTAAGGCTAAATGCCGGGCAGGTATTTTATGGGATCTAAGTAGGTTGCTGTACTGTGCCCCAAAATATGTACAAATATCTTGTTACCATGCAAGCAAACAGCTAAGAACAGTATTATATAGCCAGCTTTGCTGGATAGTCACTTAGAAGCAGCTACTCTTGATATCGGGTATAAAAGTCCCTTTAGATAGAGTTATGCAAGCAAGAAGGTTAGCCGTGAAGCAGATACAGATAGTTGTAGAAAGCACAAGGTATAGCCTCAGCGTAGCGTGATATTAATAAGCTTCAAGCATATATTAGTAGTAGCGTTTCCTTGGGGGACTTTAGCATATACCCTCTCATCAGGGTAGCATCATCCAAGACAGTCAATCAGCAGCCTATTACTCAGGCAGTGACAAGGCAGTATACGACCTGTTTCCTTCAAAGTTATTCCTGTGACTGAATCATAGAAGATGCGCCTCATTGAGTAGTCGGGAACTCCATTCTAGAGATCCATCCAGCGTGTTCGCTTGCAGCGTGTCTGTTCCGTGTGTACAACACCAATCACATGCTCCGGTCAGCTCGTCCAATGCCGACGCGCGTTTCACCCGCTAGGTATGTCGGGCTTCGTCAGGGCGTGATGACGTTGGGAGTGCTTCGTCTCCCTTTTAAACTTTACTTAGTGACACGCCCCTATTGAGAAAGTCTCACAATGCTTCATCAGCGATGCTGGTTAGTAAAGGGACAAACCCTTTGAAGTATATGTTGATTAATGCTAATATAGTAATGATACAAAAGGTTAAAGTAAATTCATTTAGAAAAACTTTGCATGCTAGGATAAAGAGATCATATACACCTGAGAAAAACAATTGGGTTTTTGTTTGAATAAAATACTAAAAAATTCGTCAAAACATATGATTTACCTATTTAGCCTTATTTGCCCTAAAAAGATAGTAAAGAAAATATTCAAATACAGCAAGATAAATGCTGTAATATATAAGATATAGGGGCTTGTCTGTACCGGGAAAAATTATTATGGAATGCGAATGATGAATACAACAGCCATACTTTATAAAAAGCATGCCATGTCTATTCTATCATTTAGCCCTTTAGGTATCTGTGTTTGGAGGATCGTAATCCACCTGCATTCCTTTTGGAGGAGGACCTTATCGTTATCGCCTCCTCTGTTGTTGGTAATGCCTCTGTCAATGCCTATGAATGAAAGGGAGTCAGAAATGCAGGCATGAGCATCCTCAAAGTGCTTAGCCACATTGCTTTTGGGATTCTTATTTTTAATGTCATCCCTGTGCTCAGTAATCCGGTCTTTAATGGCTCTCCGAGTTTTGCCCACATAGAACCGTGGGCAACTGCAGGAGAGAAGGTAGATGACACCTTCAGTGTTGCATGTAATGTGATGTTTTAGTTTATATGTCTTGCCAGTATGTGTGGAGAAAACTTTAGTTTTTACCATGTATTTGCACGCCACACATCTTCCACATGGATGATTTCCCGTGGATCTATGTGTAGTGAGCCAGTCAGTTTGTTTTTTGGGTGATACAAATTGGCTTCTCACCAGTTTATCCCTAAGGTTAGGTGCTCTTCTGGCAGTGATGTTAGGGTGGTCTCCCACCTCCTTTAATACCCCTTCATCACTTGTTAAAACATGCCAGTTTTTATCAAGTATAGTTCGCAGAGCTGACCAGTGACAATTAAAGTCTGCGATCAGTCTAATAGGACCTTGCACAGGTTTCTCCTTTGGTATCAGGAGTTGCTCACGATTTTGGTGGGCTGCTTCATTCAGAGCCCTTTTAATGACTCTCGTCGAGTACCCCCTGTCTTCAAAACGTTTTTTCATTTCTTGTGCATGCTCATAATATTTTGTTTTTGTTGAGCAATTGCGGCGTAATCTGAGAAACTGTCCTTTGGGTATTCCTTTTTTAAGGTGGTCAGGATGGTGGCTAGTTGCAAGAAGCAAACTATTGGTTTTGCATAGGTGTTGGGGCACACTAACTGTAACTACTTAGATCCCAGATAATAATCTGCCCAGCATTTAGCCTTACATATTAAGGTGCCGCAAGCAGTAGGGTGTAGTAGTCTAATTACTGTCCCCCACTCTAAATCCTGCAGCTAACACATATGGCTCTACAGGCCTGTGAAAACAATTACATATCATGTTGATGATTTCTGTTGTGGTATAGACACTAACCCCTGACCGGTCAGGTTTGTAACAAGTTGTATTTCTTTATGCTATTTTGACATACTTATAAATTGATCATATCTACCTATTGGGTCTTTTTGCATTTTTTTACCTTCTGAGCATATATATATATATGTAATAATACTGTTAGTGCTAGAGAGTTCTCTCCTTTGCAGCTACATTAGCTTTTAGGTCGACACATTTGTGTATTTATTTTGAGCTTCAGTTAAATTCTGTAAAAAAGAGTGCTGAATTCCCTGTCTTTTATCCTGGTCTTTCTTTTGTTTCCAGGATTTATTCTCTCTACATAAACTCATCTATTTTACATAAGGGTCTGCACCAAATATTTGATATATTCTAGACCATACCAGTATTAACCTAGAAGTAAACTGGTTGGTTACTCCTTGTTTAAGCTCATAGCAATTGCGTCCCCTCCGCTATTAAATTTGATTCTCCAATCACCATACCTTAGCAACTGGGTCTAAAAGACCACTATATAGGTTTCCGGAGAGGTGATCCCCTTATGCTAACTACTGAACCTAACAAGAGTCTACAACTCTTTGAATGTGTCACAAGCTTGGTGGCTGCAGGGGACAGAAACATTTTTGACACTTGTGCCTTACCCTGATTCACGCTATTATAATGGCATTTTCACTGTCTGATGAGAACTGGGAAGCTGAACTAACAGCGTCTCTGTCCATGTCTGGCTTGGAAGAGAGTCAGATTGAAAATAGTGCACCGATCAATATTTATGGTGCCTTTAAAAACTATAAAAAACTTTTGGTTAAACAGGTCAAACTCAGGGCTGAGACATAAAGCCTAGAGAATTACATAAAAAATAACATTATACCAAGGGGCCTACGTCTGAGACTAGACCCTGGGACTAACCTGAGGGAGGATGAAGGAGGTGATGCATTCATGGAGGACTGGAATTCCAGTCTTACTGATTGCTCCATCATCTTAATGGGTAAAATGGTAAAGCGTAACAAAGATAGACTGGACAAAACAATCACACAGGCAGAAGAATGCCAAAAGGTGGTTAATACCTTTTCCAATAATACTAATTTTGCCAAATTAAATGATGAAATCAAAGAGCAGATTGCTAGATTGCAAAATGATATAAAATTAAGAAAAGGTAGAAAACTCTCCAGAGACAATGATGACTATAAAAACAACAAAGTATATAACTATTTACCAATAAGGGGTACCTATGATTCTGGCACTGATGTTTCTGATGCAGAATCTGAACATCATAGATCAAACACAGAGAAATCACATAATTTTTTAAGGGAAGGAGGAGAGGAGGTAGGAAGAGAAGGCGGAGGAGGGACAAATTCAGACTCAAGAGAGAGGAGATATCCCTCCAGGCAACGGAGACAGAATCAGAACCAGGGGAATTTTGTCAGGGGCAGACCCCGGCGATACCGGGGACGCAGGGGATATTAAAAACAGCAGAGGAAGGCCTTCAGATAATCAATTTATCGTCATTTAAACTAAACCTTGTTCATATAAAGGTACTTAAAAAAGGTCTTTCGTTCTGTCCAACAAACTACCTTGACAAATTCAACTTTATAAAGGATCTCCACCTGTTTGCCCGAAAAATTGTACTATCTCAGATAATGAAGGGCAAAAGTAGACACCTAGTGGAGGATGCCAACATCACTAAAGAGGACATGCCCACAGTAGAAACTCTCCAAAGCCTTCTCGAAGAAAATGAGGGGAGTCAGTATACCCCCACGCAACTAAAGGATATTCCTTGTTACAATAGAACTACCTCAGACTTTAAGGCTAAATCTAAATATATGCCACAACTTTCAATGGTACCGGCAGCTAATATATTTGTGAAACAGGTTGAGAAGGAAGTTAACCAACTATCCCTTATAGGAATAGTGGATGACAACCTATCAAAACCCGAACGGAAAGCTCTAAGCGAACTCATGAATGCTAAAGGATTCTTAATCAAGCCAGCAGACAAGGGTGGTAACCTTGTCCTCTGGGATGAGAACATGTATGTTTTGGAGGCTAAACCTCAGCTTCTAAATACAAAGCATTATAAATCCATGACATACAACCCCACATCCTCCCTACAGTATACCCTGTTTAACATTCTAAAAAAGGCAAAAAGTAATGGCCTTATCACAAATTCGGAATATAAATATCTCTATCCCGAGCACCCCATAACACCTGTCTTCTATTGTATCCCGAAGATACACAAAAACGCTAGCCATCCGCCAGGTCGTCCAATAATTGCAGGAATTGGAAGTTTGACTGAAAATTTAGGCAATTATGTGGACTTTTTTCTTAGACCCTTTTTAAACACATTACCATCATATATCCTGGACACAGCGGATTTCCTAAGGAAAATCGATAAACTTTCGGTCCCTCAAGGTGCCATCATGGCCTGTTTGGATGTGGAAGGTTTGTACTCATCAATTCCACATGATGTTGGCATAAAAGCATGCAGACACTTTCTTATGATGAGAGGAACGCAAACACATAAACATACAGATTTTGTCATGGAACTGTTAGAGTTCATCTTGACAAATAATGTGTTTCTCTTTGATAATAAGATATATGTACAGCAGCAAGGGACAGCTATGGGGGCGACTTGTGCCCCCACCTATGCATGCCTTCACTTGGGAGCATGGGAAATGGAGGATGTGTATCAGAGCCCTCTCTTTGAGGAAAACATCCACATATGGCTTAGATATGTAGATGATATTTTCCTCATATGGGAGGGTTCTGAACAGGGTCTCCTGGACTTTGTGGATACTCTGAATAAGAATGATAAAAATATCCTTCTTACATTGCAGTCCAGTAGGAAGGAAATTTCCTTTTTGGACATTAAAATAAATCTTAATCAGGGTCTAATTGAAACTGAGAACTTCCGTAAAACGACGGCCACCAATAGTTTGCTTCTTGCAACTAGCCACCATCCTGACCACCTTAAAAAAGGAATACCCAAAGGACAGTTTCTCAGATTACGCCGCAATTGCTCAACAAAAACAAAATATTATGAGCATGCACAAGAAATGAAAAAACGTTTTGAAGACAGGGGGTACTCGAAGAGAGTCATTAAAAGGGCTCTGAATGAAGCAGCCCACCAAAATCGTGAGCAACTCCTGATACCAAAGGAGAAACCTGTGCAAGGTCCTATTAGACTGATCGCAGACTTTAATTGTCACTGGTCAGCTCTGCGAACTATACTTGATAAAAACTGGCATGTTTTAACAAGTGATGAAGGGGTATTAAAGGAGGTGGGAGACCACCCTAACATCACTGCCAGAAGAGCACCTAACCTTAGGGATAAACTGGTGAGAAGCCAATTTGTATCACCCAAAAAACAAACTGACTGGCTCACTACACATAGATCCACGGGAAATGATCCATGTGGAAGATGTGTGGCGTGCAAATACATGGTAAAAACTAAAGTTTTCTCCACACATACTGGCAAGACATATAAACTAAAACATCACATTACATGCAACACTGAAGGTGTCATCTACCTTCTCTCCTGCAGTTGCCCAGTTCTATGTGGGCAAAACTCGGAGAGCCATTAAAGACCGGATTACTGAGCACAGGGATGACATTAAAAATAAGAATCCCAAAAGCAATGTGGCTAAGCACTTTGAGGATGCTCATGCCTGCATTTCTGACTCCCTTTCATTCATAGGCATTGACAGAGGCATTACCAACAACAGAGGAGGCGATAACGATAAGGTCCTCCTCCAAAAGGAATGCAGGTGGATTACGATCCTCCAAACACAGATACCTAAAGGGCTAAATGATAGAATAGACATGGCATGCTTTTTATAAAGTATGGCTGTTGTATTCATCATTCGCATTCCATAATAATTTTTCCCGGTACAGACAAGCCCCTATATCTTATATATTACAGCATTTATCTTGCTGTATTTGAATATTTTCTTTACTATCTTTTTAGGGCAAATAAGGCTAAATAGGTAAATCATATGTTTTGACGAATTTTTTAGTATTTTATTCAAACAAAAACCCAATTGTTTTTCTCAGGTGTATATGATCTCTTTATCCTAGCATGCAAAGTTTTTCTAAATGAATTTACTTTAACCTTTTGTATCATTACTATATTAGCATTAATCAACATATACTTCAAAGGGTTTGTCCCTTTACTAACCAGCATCGCTGATGAAGCATTGTGAGACTTTCTCAATAGGGGCGTGTCACTAAGTAAAGTTTAAAAGGGAGACGAAGCACTCCCAACGTCATCACGCCCTGACGAAGCCCGACATACCTAGCGGGTGAAACGCGCGTCGGCATTGGACTAGCTGACCAGAGCATGTGATTGGTTTTGTACACACGGAACAGACACGCTGCAAGCGAACACGCTGGATGGATCTCTAGAATGGAGTTCCCGACTACTCAATGAGGCGCATCTTCTATGATTCAGTCACAGGAATAACTTTGAAGGAAACAGGTCGTATACTGCCTTGTCACTGCCTGAGTAATAGGCTGCTGATTGACTGTCTTGGATGATGCTACCCTGATGAGAGGGTATATGCTAAAGTCCCCCAAGGAAACGCTACTACTAATATATGCTTGAAGCTTATTAATATCACGCTACTCTGAGGCTATACCTTGTGCTTTCTACAACTATCTGTATCTGCTTCACGGCTAACCTTCTTGCTTGCATAACTCTATCTAAAGGGACTTTTATACCCGATATCAAGAGTAGCTGCTTCTAAGTGACTATCCAGCAAAGCTGGCTATATAATACTGTTCTTAGCTGTTTGCTTGCATGGTAACAAGATATTTGTACATATTTTGGGGCACAGTACAGCAACCTACTTAGATCCCATAAAATACCTGCCTGGCATTTAGCCTTAATACTATAAGGTGCTGTATGCAGCTGGGTGTAGTAGCTTGACTTCCAGTCCCCCACTAATATATCTTCTAAGTAACATGTATATGTGCAATTTATGTTTTGACTTCTAAGAGCATCAATACTTCTGCATAGGTGTTGGGGCACACTAACTTTAACTACTTAGATCCCAGATAAAAATCTGCCCGGCATTTAGCCTTACATATTAAGGTGCCGCAAGCAGTAGGGTGTAGTAGTCTAATTACTGTCCCCCACTCTAAATCCTGCAGCTAACACATATGGCTCTACAGGCCTGTGAAAACAATTACATATCATGTTGATGATTTCTGTTGTGGTATAGACACTAACCCCTGACCGGTCAGGTTTGTAACAAGTTGTATTTCTTTATGCTATTTTGACATACTTATAAATTGATCATATCTACCTATTGGGTCTTTTTGCATTTTTTTACCTTCTGAGCATATATATATATATATATATATGTAATAATACTGTTAGTGCTAGAGAGTTCTCTCCTTTGCAGCTACATTAGCTTTTAGGTCGACACATTTGTGTATTTATTTTGAGCTTCAGTTAAATTCTGTAAAAAAGAGTGCTGAATTCCCTGTCTTTTATCCTGGTCTTTCTTTTGTTTCCAGGATTTATTCTCTCTACATAAACTCATCTATATATATATATATATATATATATATATATATATATATATATATATATATACATATACATATACATATATATATATATATATATATATATATATATACTGTACATATGCATGCAAATCTATGCATACCTAAAAATACTTTATGTCATTTTAAGCCATATCAATATGACATGGTTATTTGTATGAATTTAGGACCATCTATGAGATTCTCACTTACAGAAACACCAAGCTCTTGTATACAGATTCCTCCCCTCACTCGTTTTAACCAGTTTGCAAGATGCATGTATGAACAGTATTTTGGAGAAATTTTGGTATGTTAGATATTACTGAATAAACAAAAATTAACAGCACTACTTCTTTACGATCAGGATGAATGTAAGCTATTATCTCAGGGGTGCACGAGTTAGGTATCTGTCACGCTCCGCTTTCACCTTCTGGGTTTCCGGCTGGTCTGTCTTTGTGCTTAGTTGCCTAGCAACGTCTCGCACATTCTGAGCCGTCCAACGCTGCTGACGTCAGACTGGGTTCATATCCAGGTGACTCGATACTCTGGTGCCCATTTGTGTGTTAAACTCCTGTGGCTTTTCGTGAGTACTCTGAAATGTTTGCTATTTGTCTTCTGTTACCGGACCTCTGCCTGATCGACCTCGTTGTTTGCCTACTCCATTCCTGCTTGATAATTTTGTTATGAACTTTTGCCTGTCTGACCACACTGTGTTTAACCTTCAAACTGCCTGATTACTAGTTGCCAATCTCTGCATTACTGACCACGCTGTTGTTTAACCCTAAAACTGCTTGATTACAAAGTTGCCAAACTCTGCATTACTGACCACGCTGTGCTTAACCCTCAAACTGCTTGATTGTAAGTTGCCAATATCTGCATTATTGACTGTATTATTGTTTAAACCCACTATCTGTCTGATTTCAAGTTGTCTTATTCTGCACCTTGGGTTCTGTTGTGGTCTATTCCTGAACTGCTTGATTATAATTTCCAAGTCTGAGGTTTATTTTTCTGCTATCAAGTTTTCCATTATTCTATCCAGAGGACTCAGATCAACACTGCTCCATATCATAAGTACCTAGTTTTATAGTAGTTGTCGTGGGGTCACGTCCTGGATTAAACTCAGAGTGCTAGGGTGTTATTTTAGTTCGCCCTAGCATTTGGATCTTCTTCTGGACATTACCTAACCTGACATAACAAATGGGCCATAATATGGACCCCGATGAGTTATCCAGGCCTGTGGCTCTCCAAGGATAACTTCTTGGTAATCATTCTGCACATTTGCAATAATTGGATTCCACGCTTGACCAGATTACTGCTCTGCTACATAACCTCTCTGCTCCTTCTCAAGCTATGTCTACTCCTGCTGCTGCTTCTGCCAGCTCCAATGCTGTCTATAATCCACCTCAGCCGGTGGGACAATTTATTCCTAGAATTCCTCTTCCTGATAAGTATGACGGAAATCCGGAAGAATGCCGTGGATTCCTTAATCAGTGTCGTTTACACTTCAGAAACAATCCTCAAGTATTTGTCAATTCTTCTTCCAAGATCACCTTTATTATTTCCCTCATGAAGGGTAAGGCTTTGGCCTGGGTATCTCCTCATTTGGAGAAAGACAATCCTCTTTTTCAGGGTGTGGAGTTATTTGTGTCTATTTTTTCCTCTGTTTTTGACAAGCCTGGGAGGTCAGCTGCTGCTGAGCAGGGCTGTTGGATTTGAGAAAAGGGTCCCTTTCTGTAGCTCAATATGCTATTGAATTCAGGACTTTAGCCACAGAAACTGATTGGAATCATGGAGCCTTACAGGCAGCTTTTTGCAAAGGACTTTGCGAACGCTTAAAGGATGAACTTGTGTTTTGTGAACTTCCTGACTCTCTTGAGGATCTTATCAATTTATGTATTAACCTCGACGCCCAACATTCAGAATGCCTACAGGAGAGAGACCGAAATCGGAGACCTTTTTCTACATCTACTTATCGTCCTCCTATTTGTACCCCAAGTCTTTCTAATAACAACTCCCATTCTTCTGAGTCTATAGAACCCATGGAAGTAGGAGCTATTAAGTTGACAGAAGCTGAACGCCATAGAAGGCGTACCCTTGGGTTATGTTTGTATTGTGGCACCAAAGGTCACTTAATGAAGGACTGTCCTATCTGGCCAGTAAAAGCCAAGGCTTAACTATTGATTGAAGGTAGGAGTTAAGCCAGAATCTTATGACATCCCTCAATCCTAAACTCTTTGTTCCTGTAACCATCACTTTTGGTAATACCAAGTTTCAGGCTCAAGCTCTCATCGACTCTGGAGCTGCTGGAGTGTTCATTGATTCAAGTTTTGTTGACTCTCTCAGGATTCCTCTTCTAGCCAAGAAACAATTAATCAAGGTAACTACTGTTAGTGGGCAGCCTCTGGGAATTTAGGACCATCTATGAGATTCTCTCTTACAGAAACACCAAGCTCTTGTATACAGATTCCTCCCCTCACTCATTTTAACCAGTTTGCAAGATGCATGTATGAACAGTATTTTGGAGACATTTTGGTATGTTAGATATTACTGAATAAACAAAAATTAACAGCACTACTTCTTTACGATCACGATGAATGTAACCTATTATCTCAGTGGTGCGAGTAAGGTATCTGTCACGCTCCGCTTTCACCTTCTGGGTTTCCGGCTGGTCTGTCTTTGTGCTTAGTTGCCTAGCAACGTCTCGCACATTCTAAACCATCCCATGCTGCTGACGTCAGGCTGGGTTCATATCCAGGTGACTCGATCCTCTGGTGCCCGTTTGAGTGTTAAACTCCTGTGGCTTTACGAGAGTACTCTGAACTGTTTGCTATTTGTCTTCTGTTACCGGTCCTCTTCCTGATCGACTTCGTTGTTTGCCTACTGCAATCCTGCTTGATAATTTGTTATGAACTTTTGCCTGTCTGACCACGCTGTGTTTAACCTTCAAACTGCCTGATTACTAGTTGCCAATCTCTACATTACTGACCACGCTGTTGTTTAACCCTCAAACTGCCTGACTTCAAGTTGCCAAACTCTGCATTACTGACCGCGCTGTGCTTAACCCTCAAACTGCCTGATTACAAGTTGCCAAACTCTGCATTACTGACCACGCTGTGCTTAACCCTCAAACTGCTTGATTACAAAGTTGCCAAACTCTGCATTACTGACCACGCTGTGCTTAACCCTAAAACTGCCTGATTAAAAGTTGCCAAACTCTGCATTACTGACTACACTGTGCTTAACCCTCAAATTGCCTGATTATAATTTGCCAATATCTGCATTATTGACTGTATTATTGTTTAACCCACTATCTGCCTGATTTCAAGTTGTCTTATTCTGCACCTTGGGTTCTGTTGTGGTCTATTCCTGAACTGCTTGATTATAATTTCCAAGTCTGAGGTTTATTCTTCTGCTATCAAGTTTTCCATTATTCTATCCAGAGAACTCAGATTAACACTGCTCCATATCGTAAGTACCTAGTTTTAAAGAAATTGTCATGGGGTCACGTCCTGGATTAAACTCAGAGTGCTAGGGTGATATTTTAGTTCGCCCTAGCATTTGGGCCTTCTTCTGGACATTACCTAACCTGACATAACAAACGAGCCATAATATGGACCCCGATGAGTTATCCAGGGCCGTGGCTCTCCAAGGACAACTTCTTGGTAATCATTCTGCACATTTGCAATCATTAGATTCCAAGCTTGGCCAGATGACTGCTCTGCTACATAACCTCTCTGCTCCTTCTCAAGCTACGGCTACTTCTGCTGCTGCCAGCTCCAATGCTGTCTATAATCCACCTCAGCCGGTGGGACAATTTATTCCTAGAATTCCTCTTCCTGATAAGTATGATGGAAATCCGGAAGAATGTTGTGGATTCCTTAATCAGTGTCGTTTACACTTCAGAAACAATCCTCAAGTATTTGTCAATTCTTCTTCCAAGATCACCTTTATTATTTCCCTCATGAAGGGTAAGGCTTTGGCCTGGGTATCTCCTCTTTTGGAGAAAGACGATCCTCTTCTTCAGGATAAGGAGTTATTTATGTCTATTTTTTCCTCTGTTTTTGACAAGCCTGGGAGGTCAGCTGCTGCTGAGGCAGGGCTATTGGATTTGAGACAAGGGTCCCTTTCTGTAGCTCAATATGCTATTGAATTCAGGATTTTAGCCGCAGAAACTGATTGGAATCATGGAGCCTTACGGGCAGCTTTTAGCAAAGGACTTTGCGAACGCTTAATGGATGAACTTGTGTTTCGTGAACTTCCTGACTCTCTTGAGGATCTTATCAATTTATGTATTAACCTTGACGCCCGACATTCAGAATGCCTACAGGAAAATCGGAGACCTTTTTCTACATCTACTTATCGTCCTCCTATTCGTACCCCAAGTATTTCTAATAACAACTCCCATTCTTCTGAGTCTATAGAACCCATGGAAGTAGGAGCTATTAAGTTGACAGAAGCTGAACGCCATAGAAGGCATACCCTTGGGTTATGTTTGTATTGTGGCACCAAAAGTCACTTACTGAAGGACTGTCCTATCTGGCCAGTAAAAGCCAAGGCTTAACTATTTATCGATGGTCGGAGTTAAGCCAGAATCTTATGACATCCTCAATCCTAAACTCTTTGTTCCTGTAACCATCACTTTTGGTAATACCAAGTTTCAGGCTCAAGCTCTCATCGACTCTGGAGCTGCTGGAGTGTTCATTGATTCAAGTTTTGTTGACTCTCTCAGGATTCCTCTTCTAGCAAAGAAACAATTAATGAAGGTAACTACTGTTAGTGGGCAGCCTCTGGCATCTGGAATCATCCAACATTCTACATTACCTCTTCTTTTTTCTGTAGGCATACTGCACACTTATTCATTTCAATGTCATCTCTTCCCCACACATCCCATTAATTTTGGGGTTACTGTGGTTGCAACTCCATGATCCAGTATTTTTCTGGTCTAAAGGAGAGCTTATTTCCTGGGGAACTACCTGTTTTAAACATTGTCTGCAAAATCCTTCCAAAGCGTCCAGTCCTGTCGTGGCTATTTTGGATGTTCCTGAGTCTTTGCCTAATCACTATCATGACTTCTGTAATGTTTTTTCTAAAAAGGCGGCTGAAATGTTACCTCCTCACCGGATTATTGACTGTCCTATTGATCTGTTATCCGGGGCACCTCTACCTGAAGGGAGGACCTATCCTCTCTCTCGTCAAGAAAATATCTCTCTTGAAGAATACACTAAAGACTACTTGGCCAGAGGATTTATTCATCCTTCATTATCACTGGTGGGAGCAGGTTTTTTCTTCATTGGGAAAAAAGATGGAAGGCTTCGTCCCTGTATTGATTATCGAGCCTTGAATCAGATTACTGTCAAAAACAGTTTTCCTCTTCCACTCTGAGCTATTTGATCGTCTTCAAGGTGCTTCTGTTTTCTCCAAATTGGATCTTCGCTGGGCCTACAATTTGGTCAGAATTCGTAAGGGAGACGAATGGAAGACAGCATTTAGCACCAGATTTGGTCACTACAAGTATCTTGTTATGCCTTTTGGATTGTGCAATGCACCAGCAGTATTCCAGCATTTTGTTAATGAGATCTTTACAGATTATTTTAACCAATTTGTTATCATTTATCTTTATGACATACTTATCTATTCCAGAACATTACAGGAACATGTACACCATGTAAAACTTGTGCTTCAACGATTACGTGATAACTCCTTTTTGCTAAATTAGAGAAATGTTCTTTCCATTTCCTTCTTGGGGTATATTATTTCAGAATCTGGATTTGAGATGGATCCTGCTAAACTTTTGACAATCAAGGACTGGCCCAGACCAACCACCCTCAAATCCTTGCAAAGGTTTCTTGGCTTTGAAAATTACTATAGAAAGTTTATAAAAAAACTTTGCTGACATCACGTCTCCTCTCACTTCTCTTACTAAGAAGGGTCAAGATTGTAGGAACTGTTCTGATTTGGCTGTACGAGCTTTTGAAACTCTGAAATCTGCATACTCTTCGGCACTTCTTCTTAGTCATCCCATTCCTGATCACTAATTTATCCTGGAGGTGGATGCTTCTTCTATTGCTGCTGGAGCTGTTCTCTCTCAACGAAATCCGACTACAAGTAAGATACATCCAGTGGCATTCTTTTCAAAGAAGTTCTATCTTACCGAGTTAAACTTTGATGTGGGCAATAAAGAACTATTGGCTATAAAACTTGCTTTGGATGAGTGGAGACATTGGTTAAAGAGTACTAGTCAACCGTTTTTCATCCTCACTGACCACAAGAATCTCCTGTTTCTCCATACAGCTAAATGCCTCAATCCTTGTTAGGTTTGGTGGGCCTTGTTCTTTTCCAGGTTCAATTTTGTACTTTCCTATGTTCCTGGTTCCAAGAATTCCAAGGCAGATGCATTATCCAGGCAATTTCAATCTACAGAACCTACTCCACTGGATTCTGAACCCATAATACGTCCTGTCAGAGTTCTGGCTCAAGTATCCTCTTTTCCTGTACAGGCCTTATGTTCAGCTCAAGACCAGGTACCGTCTTTTTACAAACTTCCTTCTGGGATCCTGTATGTACCCAGTAAATTACATCTTAGGCTTTTACGTTGGGCTCACGATAATAAATCGGCAGGTCATCCTGGAGTAACCAATACTCTATGGAGACTTAAGCAGCATGTTTGGTGGTCCACCATGAGGAGGGACGTTAAGGAGTACATTGCCGCTTGTAGCTCTTGTGCATCTAATAAACCGTCTACTCATCAACCGTTTGGATTGTTACAACCCCTTCCAGTTCCTCATTACCCTTGGTCCCATATATCCATGGACTTTGTTACGGATCTTCCTGTTTCTGCTGGAAATATGACCATTTGGGTAGTAGTGGACTGATTCTCCAAGTCTGCTCATTTCATTCCTCTTCCTCGATTGCCTTCTGCTCGAATATTTTCTGAACTATATCTCTCAATTACATGGATTTCCTTCTGAGGTCTTTCTGTAAGCACTTCGGAATCAACTTATCTCTTTCTACTGCACATCATCCGCAGTCCAACGGACAGACCGAGCGTGTAAATCAATCCTTGGAATCTTATCTCAGACACTATGTAAACCATCAACATTCTAACTGGTCACAGTTATTACCTTTAGCGGAATTATCTCACAACTTTCTCTTCAATTCCTCCTTACAGACCTCACCTTTTAAGGCAGCTTATGGCTTTGAGCCTAGAACTTTTCCTGTGATTACCAGTTCTACTGAAGTTCCTGCAGCAGATCGTATTGTAAAAGATCTCAGTAATAATTGGAGAAACATTCGTCAACATCTACTCTCTTCTTCCATAAAGTACAAAAGATATGCTGATCGCAGAAGGTGTAAGGCTCCTTTACTTCGCACTGGAGACAAGGTATGGTTATCCATCAGATTCATACATCTAAAACAGCCTTGTACAAAATTGGGTCCCAAATACATTGGACCTTTCCGAATTGTCTCCAAAGTCTGCTCTTCAGCTTATCGTCTGGCCTTACCCAAAACCCTTAAGATCCATCCAGTGTTTCATGTTTCTCTTCTCAAACCAGTAGTTAAGAACTGGTTCTCCATCAATCTGAAACCTCCTCCTCCGCTCCTTGTAGAGGGTACTTCGGAATTCGAGATCAGTCAAATCCTAGACTCCAGGTTACGGGGCAATCGGTTGTACTACATAGTCCATTGGAAGGGTTATCCTATTACTGAACGGTCTTAGGAACCTGCCTCTCATGTTCATGCTCCTGCTCTTGTCAAGTCTTTTCATATGAAGTATCCTACTAAGCCTGGTCGGGTCCCCCGGAGGGGTCCTTGAGGAGGGGGCACTGTCACGCTCCGCTCTCACCTTCCGGGTTTCCGGCTGGTCTGTCTTTGTGCTTAGTTGCCTAGCAACATCTCACACATTCTGAGCCGTCCCACGCTGCTGACGTCTGGCTGGGTTCATATCCAGGTGACTCAATCCTCTGGTGCCCGATTGTGTGTTAAACTCCTTTGGCTTTTCGTGAGTACTCTGAACTGTTTGATATTTGTCTTCTGTTACCGGACCTCTGCCTGATCGACCTCGTTGTTTGCCTACTGCAATCCTGCTTGATAATTTGTTATGAACTTTTGCCTGTCTGACCACACTGTATTTAACCTTCAAACTGCCTGATTACTAGTTCCCAATCTGCTCCATATCGTGAGTACCTAGTTTTATAGAAGTTGTAATGGGGTCACGTCCTGGATTAAACTCAGAGTGCTAGGGTGTTATTTTAATTCACCCTAGCATTTGGGTCTTCTTTTGGACATTACCTAACCTGACAGTACATACCCAAAAATACAAATAATACAAAATACTTAGCGCACCAAATAGATCCAATGAAATATAGTACTACACTACACACTACAAACAAACGCACTACACTTATTTCCCTTAGGCATCCCTAGGGGAAAGAAAAAAGGCGTCATCTTCAAACTATTCCCAGTTCAAAGCACAGTGGCTCAAGAAGATACTTTGTAATCCACATACAGTGAAACAATAAAGATAACTTGATTGAAGTTTGTTACAAAGTCCAGTCACCAGCTGATCTAGTATCAAATGAAATGCCGTATAGAAAGGGCACTCCTCTCTTCTTGAACCTTGCACACCACAGGTTAAAGGTGTATAACAGAGCACTGCTATGTGTTAAATACTCCCCATCACAGGATATACGATATGTCCATATCTTAAATAACAGCGCCACAGCACTGCACAATAGCCTATGTAAACAGCTTGTGTGGACATGGTGTATAGTATAAAGTTGGTAGCAGGAGTGTCAGCTATGTTATATAACCCACCCTTAGGAACCTAAAATGACCATTTAGGTGTCTCGGTCCATAGAGAGATAAGGGGGTATACTTGCGTTTCCTTCTGTTGATCCTCTGAACTTTAATAAAGGCCACCCGGCTGAAACACGTAGATTTGGTCACCTTTTAAACTCCTTTTTTATCCTTGTGATTCTAAGAGTAAGGCAATAGGACAGGTGCATTGAGTTGTTCTTACATATTCACGAATAACTCCATATGCGTAATCCCTGTCCCAGGACTGCCTATTACTTTCAGCTTGGATATATCACCCGTTGTTTCTACAATTTATAGCATAAACGGCTGTTTCATCTGCACTAAAGACCACTTTGATCCACTTGCACTAAAGCACACACTGATCTTTGTAGGATTTGAAGTCTATAAAGAGTAATATTCTGACAGTAGGACAGGTGCTTTGAGACACTTTGTTGCTAAGAGTACACTCTAAAAAGCCTAATTCCTGTACCTAGGACAGGGGTCAGCAACCTTCGACTCCCAGATGTTTTGTAACTACATTTCCCATGATGCTCAGATAGCCTAAAGAGTGTCTCAGCATCGTGGGAAATGTAGTTCCAAAACATCTGGGAGCCGAAGGTTGCTGACCCCTGACCTAGGATCTAACATACAAATTACCTTTTGCCTATTAGACTCCCTGAATTGCAGAACATTTGCAGATTGAATGTGGAGCTACCGAATGAGCTCTCTCTCTAATAATACCAACATCCAATAGAGGATCCACTAAATCGATCAACCAGACTTCTCAACACTTCGGAGCACAGTGCTTGAGAAGCTTACACGCATGTACAGACTAAACAGAATCTGCTGTTATTGCATTTTGAGAGACTATCACAAAAGGAATAGCACCTGCCACTTTTTTCTAAAGCAATCCACCTGCTATGGCATTATCAACCTTTTAAACCTTATCGAAACAATACTGTGGCATTATTTATACTTGATCCTCCATATCGATACTGTTTACCATTTTCTGTTAGTCAGTTTCTGAATGTGAGATATTACCTTTGTGATTGATTATCTCGTTATTTTAACAAACAATTATATATCTTTATTACAGTCTCACTATATTGTATGTTTTGCTAGATGCCGGCATCTTTTTTATATTGTTTATATTGTCTATCCATTTAATCCGAATAGAAATTAAATTGTCTTTTATAACCACACAGGTTTTGTTTTAGAGTTTGTTATTCACATTCCTTCTGACATATTATTCACGTTATTTCCACATAATTATATACTCATATTTTGTACTATTTACCACATCTATCTGTATTTACACCAACATACCTATTCTTTTTTAGCGCACTCAATTTTTTGCATTTTTGATCCTATGAACTGGTCAGTCCACTTCTTAAAGTTGAAAAGTTACCACAATAGTCCCGTAGATGTATGCTCAGTGAGCGTGATGCTATACACCAATCAAATTATTGACGATGCACCACCTCCTAGAAGAGGGGGCATAGGCAAAAGACTCTCTTTAGAAAGGAAGCCCAATGGATTAGAAGACTTGACACCCTAGCACCCAGGGGGCTGAATAGAGACATTCCTTGTTTTTTTTTGTATAGATATTCTGTGTGTGCTCCAAAAACAGGATCTCCCCATATAAAATATAGGTTACCTCTAAGATTATGATTGCTTTTGCAATTAGGTCGTACTGAGATGATGGTTCTTTATGTTTTAAATTATACTTGTGGTCTATTGAACAGTTTGGATTACTGCATTCAGGAATAGGAGGTTTAGTTATCTTTCTCTATACAAACAAATATGAGTCCAGTAGAGACATTTTCAACACATGTTCATGCTGTATATAGATTAATATTAGGAAATTCCCATATGTGTACATAAAGTATATGCTAATAAAAAAATAAAGAGAATGCAGCCGCACAACAAGAGGAATCAAGAGGAAAAAAAGGTTTCTTTATTGTGTATGCATTAAAAAAAATGAATTTCATGGATGGTTTGCACGTATGAAAGGTGTGTCTCTTTCTATCCAATCAAATAGCGCATATGAACCATATAAGGAGGTGGACACTATTATGTAGTATACTCCTTGAAAAAGGGCAGAGGCCCGAAACACGCATTGGAGTGTGTTCCCGAGGCGGTCATCACTGGTGTATAGCATCATGCTCACTGAGCGTACCTCTATGGGACTTTTGTGGTAACTTTCCAACTTTAAGAAGTGGACTGACCTGTTCAGAGGATCAACAGAAGAAAACGCAAGTATACTGCCTTATCTCTCTATGGACCGAGACACCTAAATGGTAAAACTATACACCATATCCACACGAGCTGTTTACAGAGGCTATTGTGCAGTGCTGTGGCGCTGTTATTCAAGATATGGACATATCGTATATCCTATGATTGGGAGTATTTAACACATAACAGTGCTCTGCTATACACCTTTAACCTGTGGTACCCATTCTATATGGCATTTCATTTGATACTAGATCAGCTGGGGACTGGACTTTGTAACAATCAATAAAGTTATGTTTATTTTTTCACTGTATGTGGATTACAAAGTATCTTCTTGAGCCCCTGTGCTTTGAATTGTGAATAGTTTGGAGATTACGCCTTTTTTTCATTCCCCTAGGGACGCCTAAGGAAAATAAGTGTGGTGCATTTGTTTATAATGTGTTTGTGCTGTATGTAAGTCTGAATGAGGATAGGTTGGGTACCTTTCACATTATTCCCATATTTGCATATATGGTATAGTTAAAAATTACTATATTTCATTGGATCTATTTGGTGTGCTGAGAATTTTGTATTATTTATAATATATTACTGGTAACACTGGAGAGTGTAAGAAAAAAACAAGCATGTTAAAAATTGTGCAATCATAAATCCCAATATTCAAAGAAACATACGCCTAGATTTAGCGTTTTGCGGCCAAAGGGGTGCGTTAGCTACGCGTGCTTTTTTCTGGCCGCACCTTTTAAATACCGCTGGTATTTAGAGTTCACAGAATGGCTGCGTTAGGCTCCAAAAAAGGAGCGTATAGCATATTTACCGCAACTTCAACTCTCGATACCAGCGGTGCTTACGGACGCGGCCAGCTTCAAAAACGTGCTCATGCACAATTCCCCCATAGAAAACAATGGGGCTGTTTGAACACCTGCAAAAAAGCCGCGTTCAGCTCCTAACGCAGCCCCATTGTTTCCTATGGGGAAACACTTCCTACGTCTGCACCTAACACTCTAACATGTACCCCGAGTCTAAACACCCCTAACCTTACACTTATTAACCCCTAATCTGCTGCCCCCACTATCGCTGACCCCTGCATATTATTTTTAACCCCTAATCTGCCGCTCCGTACACCCCCGCCACCTACATTATCCCTATGTACCCCTAATCTGCTGCCCTAACATCGCCGACCCCTATATTATATTTATTAACCCCTAATCTGCCGCCCCCAACGTCGCCTCCACCTAACTACACTTATTAACCCCTAATCTGCCGACCGGACCTGAGCGCTACTATAATAAATGTATTAACCCCTAATCCGCCTCACTCCCACCTCAATAACCCTATAATAAATAGTATTAACCCCTAATCTGCCCTCCCTAACATTGCCGACACCTAACTTCAAGTATTAACTGCTAATCTGCCGACAGGAGCTCACCGCTACTCTAATAAATTTATTAACCCCTAAAGCTAAGTCTAACTTTAACCTTAACACCCCCCTAAATTAAATATAATTTAAATCTAACTAAATAAATTAACTCTTATTAAATAAATTATTCCTATTTAAAGCTAAATACTTATCTGTAAAATAAACCCTAATATAGCTACAATATAAATTATAATTATATTGTAGCTATTTTAGGATTAATATTTATTTTACAGGCAACTTTGTAATTATTTTAACCAGGTACAATAGCTATTAAATAGTTAAGAACTATTTAATAGTTAGCTAGTTAAAATAATTACAAAATTACCTGTAAAATAAATCCTAACCTAAGTTTCAATTAAACCTAACACTACACTATCAATAAATTAATTAAATAAAATACCTACAATTATCTACAATTAAACCTAACACTACACTATCAATAAATAAATTAAATACAATTCCTACAAATAAATACAATTAAATAAACTAACTAAAGTACAAAAAATAAAAAAGAACTAAGTTACAAAAAATAAAAAAATATTTACAAACATTCGAAAAATATTACAACAATTTTAAACTAATTACACCTACTCTAAGCCCCCTAATAAAATAACAAAGACCCCCAAAATAAAAAAATGCCCTACCCTATTCTAAATTACAAAAGTTCAAAGCTCTTTTACCTTACCAGCCCTGAAAAGGGCCCTTTGCGGGGCATGCCCCAAAGAATTCAGCTCTTTTGCCTGTAAAAAAAAAAACATACAATACCCCCCCCCAACATTACAACCCACCACCCATATACCCCTAATCTAACCCAAACCCCCCTTAAATAAACCTAACACTAAGCCCCTGAAGATCTTCCTACCTTGTCTTCACCTCACCGGGTTCACCGATCAGTCCAGAAGAGGGTCCGAAGTCTTGATCCAAGCCCAAGCAGGGGGCTGAAGAGTGAGGTCCATCCTCGGGTTGAAGTCTGGATCCAAGCAGCAGCTGAAGAAATCCATCATTGGGCTGAAGTCTTGATCCAAGCAGGCGCTGAAGAAGTCCTTGATCGGGATGAAGTCTTCTATGAAGCAGCATCTTCAATCTTCTTTCTTCCGGAGCCATCATCTTCCAGCCGACGCGGAACATCATCTTCTACCGACGCCTACTCGCCGAATGACGGTTCCTTTAAATGACGTCATCCAAGATGGCGTCCGTCGAATTCCGATTGGCTGATAGGATTCTATCAGCCAATCGGAAATTAAGGTAGGAAAATTCTGATTGGCTGATGGAATCAGCCAATCAGATTCAAGTTCAATCCGATTGGCTGATCCAATCAGCCAATCAGATTGAGCTCGCATTCTATTGGCTGTTCCATCTTGGATAACGTCATTTAAAGGAACCGTCATTCGGCGAGTAGGCGTCGGTAGAAGAGGATGTTCCGCATCGGCTGGAAGATGATGGCTCCGGAAGAAAGAAGATTGAAGATGCTGCTTCATAGAAGACTTCATCCCAATGATGGACTTCTTCAGCACCCGCTTTGATCAAGACTTCAGCCCGATGATGGATTTCTTCAGCCGCCGCTTGGATCCAGACTTCAACCCGAGGATGGACGTCACTCTTCAGCCCCCCGCTTGGGCTTGGATCAAGACTTTGGACCCTCTTCTGGACCGATCGGTGAACCCGGTGAGGTGAAGACAAGGTAGGAAGATCTTCAGGGGCTTAGTGTTAGGTTTATTTAAGGGGGGTTTGGGTTAGATTAGAGGTATGTGGGTGGTGGGTTGTAATGTTGGGGGGGGGTATTGTATGTTTTTTTTTACAGGCAAAAGAGCTGAATTCTTTGGGGCATGCCCCGCAAAGGGCCCTTTTCAGGGCTGGTAAGGTAAAAGAGCTTTGAACTTTTGTAATTTAGAATAGGGTAGGGCATTTTTTTATTTTGGGGGTCTTTGTTATTTTATTAGGGGGCTTAGAGTAGGTGTAATTAGTTTAAAATTGTTGTAATATTTTTTTGTTTGTAAATATTTTTTTAATTTTTTGTAACTTAGTTCTTTTTTATTTTTTTGTGCTTTAGTTAGTTTATTTAATTGTATTTATTTGTAGATATTGTATTTAATTAATTTATTGATAGTGTAGTGTTAGGTTTAATTGTAGATAATTGTAGGTATTTTATTTAATTAATTTATTGATAGTGTAGTGTTAGGTTTAATTGTAACTTAGGTTAGGATTTATTTTACAGGTAATTTTGTAATTATTTTAACTATTTTAGCTATTAAATAGTTCTTAACTATTTAATAGCTATTGTACCTGGTTAAAATAATTACAAAGTTGCCTGTAAAATAATTATAAATCCTAAAATAGCTATAATATAATTATAATTTATATTGTAGCTATATTAGGGTTTATTTTACAGGTAAGTATTTAGCTTTAAATAGGAATAATTTATTTAATAAGAGTTAATTTATTTCGTTAGATTTAAATTATATTTAACTTAGGGGGGTGTTAGTGTTAGGGTTAGACTTAGCTTTAGGGGTTAATCCATTTATTACAGTAGCGGCGAGATTTGATCGGCAGATTAGGGGTTAATAATTGAAGTTAGGTGTCGGCGATGTTAGGGAGGGCAGATTAGGGGTTAATACTATTTATTATCGGGTTATTGAGGCGGGAGTGAGGCGGATTAGGGGTTAATAACTTTATTATAGTAGCGGTACGGTCCCCTCGGCAGATTAGGGGTTAATAAGTGTAGGCAGGTGGAGGCGACGTTGAGGGGGGCAGATTAGGGGTTAATAAATATAATATAGGGGTCGGCGGTGTTAGGGGCAGCAGATTAGGGGTACATAAGGATAACGTAGGTGGCGGCGCTTTGCGGTCGGCAGATTAGGGGTTAATTATTGTAGGTAGCTGGCGGCGACGTTGTGGGGGGCAGGTTAGGGGTTAATAAATATAATATTGGGGTCGGCGGTGTTAGGGGCAGCAGATTAGGGGTACATAAGTATAACGTAGGTGGCGGTCGGCAGATTAGGGGTTAAAATAATTTAATCGAGTGGCGGCGATGTGGGGGGACCTCGGTTTAGGGTTACATAGGTAGTTTATGGGTGTTAGTGTACTTTAGAGCACAGTAGTTAAGAGCTTTATAAACCGGCGTTAGCCCAGAAAGCTCTTAACTACTGACTTTTTTCTGCGGCTGGAGTTTTGTCATTAGATTTCTAACGCTCACTTCAGCCACAACTCTAAATACCGGCGTTAGAAAGATCCCATTGAAAAGATAGGATACGCAAATGACGTAAGGGGATCTGCGGTATGGAAAAGTCGCGGCTGGAAAGTGAGCGTTAGACCCTTTCCTGACTGACTCCAAATACCAGAGGGCGGTAAAAACCAGCGTTAGAAGCCTCTAACGCTGGTTTTGACCGCTACCGTCCAAATCTAAATCTAGGCCAAAGATTTTGATGATGGACAAGTGCCAGAAAACTCTCCAAGTCTGCCCAAAAAATGCTCCAGAACCAAAGAGGAGCCACCAGGCAGTCTAATCCTCACATGATCTTGTACTTGGTGGAAAAGGACAATGGAGTAATTAATTCTGGAAGCAACATCAGACCTGGATCTGACGGAATATTTCTCTGAATGTGTCAGGGTTACTGCTTACTAATGGTCTGTCCCTTTAAGTGCTTCCTATATCAAGCACTTCCCCCAGCACTCATTGCTGGTTAATTGAGAAAGGATTCACAGTTCAAGCGTGTCTCTGAGAGTTTTCCACACTCTCCAACAGCCTCTCTAATTTCTGTTCTGAGAGTTCCTAAAAGTTACTGATAACATCTCTTATTTTCATCCCTACATTTAGCAGCGCTACTACTTTAATCCATTACTGGAAGATTTCACCTATTGCAAGGAAATCAAACTGAGTCGACATCTCATCCTGAAGCTGTTACAAGGGAACAGGATTTGCAAGCCGCTTCAGACACAGCACAGCGAGTAGCGGTGACGTCATCAGCTGCAGCCAACAACCGCTCTCCCTGTGAGTACCACGCTGCTGTTCATAGCAAACGGACACAAGTATATAACTCCTGGGTTCTCAGGTCAGAACTATTTAATCCATTATTATTCGTTATATTCACATAACTTGATGAACTATACCTGCCTAATCAAGGAATACAATGATTTACGTTATTGCTTAATTTGAACTGTTTGTGTTTACAATTGCCCTGATAGTATTATACAGTTTATGAAGTCAATAAACTGACACTTATTGGGCAAATATTAAAACATTATATGAAGCATTAACAACTAATTCATCAAGCTTCTTTTATGTTACAAACCTATTTTTGAGGCAATTGCTGTTTCTGAGTTACAACACAAAATTAAAGGCTTGTTCAAATTGCTACTATTTTAAGATTGGATATCAGAGCGCCAAACAACGTAGGCAGGGTCTATGGGCAGATAGTCAAATACCAAAGGTAACAATAGGTTGAAATAATATGATTTAATACATAAGATAAAAAAGTTGGTACATTTAATATTATACAACAATTAGTCATGGATCCATGTTACACTTTAAAATATATATTGAAACAATAGGAACAATTTAAAAATGCTTGTAGAACAATAAATAACAACAACAACAAAAAAAAATCTAACAAATAATGTCTATCGCTTAAAACTTAAATTCTAATATGTGAATGCTAAGAGCGCTTATGCACACTCTATTTATAAAAACAATGGGTTACAATGCACAGGTGGATAGATTCCAGGTTGCTTGAAACCGGTGGATGTGAAATGTATGTGGCTCCAAATTGGGGTTTTGCCTATGTGTTTATCCAAAATTGTGTAACTCCTAACAGGTGGACAAAAAATGTTACAGGAATGTCTAGAACCTGAATTCAAAATATAAGACCTGAGGTTGTGCCTATGTGTTTATCCAAAAAGGGTGTAAATCCTAACAAGTGAAAAAATGTGAGAAAAATATTGCAGGGGTGTCTGAACCTTATTTTCAAAATAAACAATGAATTCAAAATAAAACGATATACAAGTGAATTTTTGACAAATCAACTAATGCAAACATAAAGCATAAATAGAACCAAAAAAAAAAAAAAACAACAGCACAACTTTAACGTGTGCTCAAATGTGTTTCTGCTTGCAAACTGTGATGTGATGTGAACAAATATCTGTTATAAACACTGAATAGTGGCAAAACTATGTGATTGGATTAAAATACTACTGGTAAGGAGTATTTTAATTGTGATCACATTAAGAAGCCATCTGCACTATTGTTTGCCTTTCCTTTTTTGGCAGGTAAGGGACAACATTGCAAGTTGGAATTATTTGTTAACTACTGCCCAAGAAGATTTCTACATAATCAGCAGTTGGGATCCATATTGAGACAGACTATAGCAAGATTCTTATTATCCAATTTGAATATTTATTTGGACTTTTAAGCATTTTATGTTATATTATCCGTTTTTTAACCCACTGTTGTTATATGGTCTCTTTTAATTAACATCTCGAGGCTCTTTGAGCAAGTCCCTTATATCTAGCTCAGCAACTTTGAGCCCTTTAGATTTGTATTTTAGGGTATCAATTTAGAGCCTGTGTTCAATTTTTATCCAATCACATAGTTTTGCCACTATTCAGTGTTTATAACAGATATTTGTTCACATCACATCACAGTTTGCAAGCAGAAACACATTTGAGCACACGTTAAAGTTGTGCTGTTGTTTTTTTTTTTTTGGTTTTTTTTTTTGTTTTTGGTTCTATTTATACTTTATGTTTGCATTAGTTGATTTGTCAAAAATTCACTTGTATATAGTTTTATTTTGAATTCATTGTTTATTTTGAAAATAAGGTTCAGACACCCCTGCAATATTTTTCTCACATTTTTTCACTTGTTAGGATTTACACCCTTTTTGGATAAACACATAGGCACAACCTCAGGTCTTATATTTTGAATTCAGGTTCTAGACATTCCTGTAACATTTTTTGTCCACCTGTTAGGAGTTACACAATTTTGGATAAACACATAGGCAAAACCCCAATTTGGAGCCACATACATTTCACATCCACCGGTTTCAAGCAACCTGGAATCTATCCACCTGTGCATTGTAACCCATTGTTTTTATAAATAGAGTGTGCATAAGCGCTCTTAGCATTCACATATTAGAATTTAAGTTTTAAGCGATAGACATTATTTGTTAGATTTTTTTGTTGTTGTTGTTATTTATTGTTCTACAAGCATTTTTAAATTGTTCCTATTGTTTCAATATATATTTTAAAGTGTAACATGGATCCATGACTAATTGTTGTATAATTTTAAATGTACCAACTTTTTTATCTTATGTATTAAATCATATTATTTCAACCTATTGTTACCTTTGGTATTTGACTATCTGCCCATAGACCCTGCCTACGTTGTTTGGCGCTCTGATATCCAATCTTAAAATTGAATCCACCCTTGGCAACTAGGTGCCAATTTATTAGAGCTGGAGGTCTGTTGCGTTATAGTTGGCGCTTAGTTATCACCTTTCCACAAATTGCTACTATTACAGAATGCTCATTATGGCATGAATTTATAGATGATCAGGGAAGAAGATACCAACACGGTTCCTTTCTTTTCCATTCAAGGATAAAAATACTCCTTCCTGAGTCATAAAACTTTCAACCACTTCCTGCTGCCATGGGATAAGTCATACCCTTAGATATTTTTAGACTGCCCTCTTGGCTTTGAGTTTCTGATATTATTCAAAATTAGAGACAACTACCAGATGAGAGTGAAAAGGTTAAACATGCTTCAAGAATGTGGCTTTAAGACAATATGTGGCTTCAAAAGTATATGTTAACAGAAACATTCTTTAAATGCAGTTTGTACCAGGAACATATATTTTACAAATATGTAGGCCTGTATGTCCCCAGATTACTTTTTAAAAACTTTCCAACTGAAAATCTTCACAAAATACTGTCTTTTACCTGTTTTTAACTCCATCCTTTGTACATTTCACAGACACTGGGGCCAATTTATGTAAGTGCTAGCGGACATGATACGATGTAGCGTATCATGTCCGTCGCACATCGATAAATGCCAAGAGCATACGCTGTCAGCATTTATCATCGCATAAGCAGTTCTTGTGAACTGCTTGTGCAATGCCGCCCCCGCAGATTTGCGGCCAATCGCTGCTAGCAGGGGGTGTCAATCAGCCCGATCGAATAGGATGCCTGCAGCCTCAGAGTAGACCATTGCTTCATAACTGCTGTTTCAGGCGAGCCTGAATGCTTGCGCGGAATGCTTGTGCTGTTTCCGGCGAGTCTGAATGCTCAAGGCTTGATAATTCAGCCCCACTGTATTCACTATAATACCAATCTGTTGATTAAAACATAAACATTGGGCACACGCTAGAGTGTATGACAAGTAAGAATACAATTTGTGCACAGCAGTCAGTAACATCATATACTCTGTGCTTAGCACTGACAAAAAGAATGAGGTGAGAATAAAAAATGAAAAAGTCAAAATATATTATTAGTGATCGTCTTTTGGAAATTTGCTTAAAAATGTAAATAACCAACCCCTGTAGATTTTACCCTTTCCCTTTAAGTACCACAAGCAGAGAATGTTATGTAATGCCCAGTTCCTCTAGACTCATGGGCATCCATAGAAACATTTGTCATGGGGGCAAAAATAAAATTATGTACTGAACAAAATAAAATTAGTGGCAAGAGAGAATTGCTTTTGTACATGTGCCCTGCACTACATTTTTTAATGATGGTCCATTGGCAAAACATGTGACAAAAGCAGGTGCTTGGATTTAAACAACACAATTCAATTGGGGGATTTACATTCTTGCTTTCCCTCCAGGAACCCATCTTTGTACTTTCTTCTTTAACAAGTAATTACAGATTTTGATACAAACCTTATCTGTCCAGGAACCAAATTACTGGAATTTCATAGCCTGACCCTCAGAATCACTTAGTTTACATGAATACTTAATTATTATAAAGGGCCCAGCATAAGTACTGGCAAATGATAAATGTAAAATCTCAGCCTTCACTGAACAAGACAACAAGGTATAGGAGACGCATGGTTAACAGCCAAGCTGTTAATTACTGTAACTCAACCAAGTGACAGTGACAGAACTAATTAAAATCTAAGCAGTAAATATGTCCATGTCCCATTTTTAGCACATCACAAGATGCATTTTTAATTTTCATTAAACAAAGCTAATGCATGATTAGGAGCTCCATGATGGGACAGAGATGAATTAAGGCTGCAGTGTCAGCTGAGTTTTGGACACTTTGTGGTTGTCCATGCCAAGCTTTAGGGGTTTTACTTTAATTTAAGCCTAGATTTCTGTTTAGCCCTCACCCTATTTCTGTCTTCTTGACATAATTTAATAAGCCAGTTTTAAAAGTCAGCTCATGAGGTAGCTGAATAATAAAGTGCATGTACATTTGATAATGTCACCTTCAGCTGGCAAACTAGTACATAGATTAAATATATTTTTTATTCTGTTGATATTTTGTTACTCTATTAGCCAGTACACAGTCTGTAGTTTTTGATAAAATATAAAGATTAAACATGTAAAATATGTAAAACATTTAAAATGTAAAATATCCTAAACTGTTCAAATTGAAGAAAAATGCCAAAAAAAGACAAGGTAAGGTTTATTTAAGAAAATATAAAAACATAAACACAAATGGATGTAGTATCTTCAGCAGTTGTGTCATAAAGGCAGGGGTCTACACACTGTAGCTTTTCAATACATTATTATGATTATCATCAATTATTTGCAGAGCGCCAACTGACTCCGCAGTGCTAAATTGACATAGTTGGTGAATGTAAAACATTTTTGAATGGATTAAAATATTGTTTCCTGCTATTTTTTTAAATAGATAAGCATCCATCTTTCACTTGCCTTAATTATAGGAGGACAAGCTGGACTTGATTCTGTAGAAGACTCAGCTAGCCACAGCCATTTTGTTAGCTCTTATCTTATCATCGCTGTTGAAACCAGTTAGGGACAGATATGGAGCAGAGTAAGGCTTGTGACACCTGCCATATGCACTTTGAGTTTTAAAAACTGGAAACCCCACAATTTGCAGACTTAAATTACAGGAAAGTATATTGCAACAAATATTTAAAGTACTGTATATTACAAACTTGCTGTGCATAATTAAAAAATTTGTATTAAAACTCAAAGGGGTATATTTATTAATGTGCGAGCGGACAAGATACGATGTAGCGTATCATGTCCGCCGCACATTGATAAATGTTGACAGCATACGCTCTTAGCATTTATCATTGCACCAGCAGTTCTGGTGAACTGCAGGTGCAATGCCGCCCCCTGCAGATTTGCGGCCAATCGGCCGCTAGCAGGGGGTGTCAATTATACATACGGAGCTTGATAAATTGAACCCAAAGTGTTTGCTGTCCCTTTAAATGGACATCATATGTAAGAGCTGCATTTACACACACTGAAAATCCTTTTTTTTGCCTACAATTTTTTATATAACAGCTGTTTAAAGGCATAAAAGGTTTGAAATTGAAATGTATGGGTGCATTTCATTTTTAAGCATAAGCATTTTTGCCATATACATCCAGTAGAAAAAATGCTTCTAGTAAAACGTATTACTGTTTTTCAGCAACATATGCACATATGCTGTGAGAGCTCATGCACCACACCTACTCAGAGAGACAGCAGTGTCTTTTGTGATGCAAATGAAGGGCTCCATTTATTAAGCAGCGGATGCTGCTTCGTAGGCCCATGATTTCAGGTCCGCCTGAAATGGAAGTAAGACCACTGCTCCTTAATTTGACCGCCACTGAAATCATCCCGACCTGATACGATTGGGATGATTGATGGACCCTGCTAGCGGCTGATTGGCTGTAAGGGAGCAGGGGGCGGCATTGCACAAGCATTTCACCAGAAATACTTGTGCAATGTTAAATGCCGACAGTGTATGCTGTTGGCATTTAGCGAGGTCGGGCGGACAAGATTAGCTACAGCGAATCATGTCCGCTTGACCTTTAATAAATCTACCCCTATATATTTGGTGTTCTAATCCACATGGGGACCTGTCTTGGGGGTTTAAATATCCTCCTATATTTCACTATATGGTGCCCCCATTTATATTTATTTTCTGTTATATCACATGAACAAGGTATGTACAGTGCAAACATTAAAACTGATTATACATCAAACTTAAATGTATGTAAAACAAACTGCTAATAAAGTGTAAAGAACTAGGACAATAACAAAATGTGTTTTATACTGTAGATATATATTTTAAAAATGTTTATATATTCATTTTTACAATGACCACAAATGCTTACTTTTTCAAGAAAATGTATAACAGTACATGTACATAAACATTTACGATCGAGATGATTGATGGACCCTGCTAGCGGCCGATTGGCCGCCAGGGAGCAGGGGGCAGCATTGCACAAGCATTTCACCAGAAATGCTTGTGCAATGTTAAATGCCGACAGCCTATGCGAGGTCGAGGAAGACATGATTTGCTACAGCAAATAATGTTCGCTCGACTGTTGTTAAATCTACCCCAAAATCTTTACAGATGCAATAAACACCATCACCAGCTGTCTGAGCTTGGATACGTGTGCACATGCCCTCACAGCATTTTGGCCTATACTGCTGAAAATTAATATTAATAATTTCTGCTACAGGCATTTTTGCTAATCAAAGTATATTGCACAAATACTTCTATTTAAAATTGAAATGCACCAGTCTACTCCAGAATTGTTATTGTTTAAAAAGATAGATTCTTTTATTACCCATTCCCAGTTTTGCACAGTCAACTTGGTTATATTAACCCCTTAATGACCAGCACCGTACCCTGTACAACGCTGGTCGTTAAGCCCTTAAAGACCAGCGTTGTACCCTGTACGACGCTATTGTCCTGGGCCTCTCTCTGCCGCAATCTCGCTAAAATAGCGAGATTGTGCTATTTCTGCCTTCGCCACAAGGGGGGCAGTGCAGAAATAGACGGGCAGAGTTACCCATGCAGATAGGGCCACTCCCTGGCCCTCTCTGCATCGGACATCAGTGGTGCCGTTCGTTGGTGGGTGAGAGGGTAAGGAGGGAGGCGGGTGGGCGGCCCATCGCTGGAGGGGGGCAGGAGCGGGTTGGACTACTACACTACAGAAAAAACGTGTAGAGGAGCAGTGAGTGGGAAGGAGGGAGAGGGAGTTCCTATAGTGGAAAGTGGGGTAGAGGGTGGGAAAGCAATCTGGGAGGGGGGTAGCGTAATGAGGGGGGCAGGTACACTACAGAGAATTTTTTTTCTCTTCAAATAAATAAAAATGATATAAAACTGGGTACTGGCAGACAGCTGCCAGTACCTAAGATTTATTTATTTATAAAATATTTTACCAGGAAGGATACATTGAAATTTCTCTCGTTTTCAAGTATGTCCTGGGTACACAAAACATTGTATTGATAGAATAGGGTACAATAAAATTCAAAAACAATAATAATACACAATATATGCAATTTTTTTTATATAGAACAGGTGCGAAATATTTAATCAACCATGACAGGAGCATTCTGTTTTGAGATATGTAGAGAGGGATCTCTTAAAGGATATTAGGCTTGGGGAAGTTTTGAAAGTGTGCGGGAGGTCATTCCATAACTGTGGCACTCTGTAGGAAAAGGAGGATCGAGCTGCTTTCTTTTTGTATTGAAGCAAACTAAATAATGTGCTGGTACTGGATCAGAGGTTATGGGAGGTGGGAATAGCCGGGGAGAGCATTCTGCTCTGGTAGGGTTGGAGCTTCCCAGAAAGGCTCTTAAACACAAGGCAGGAAAGATGGAGGGTGCGTCTGGATTCGAGCGTCAGCCAGTTTAGTTCTTTTAGCATGTCACAATGGTGGGTCCTGTAGTTACATTGTAGCACAAAGCGGCAGAACGAGTTATACAATGTATTAAGTTTATTAAGGTGAGTTTGCGGTGCAGGTGTGTATACTACGTCCCCGTAATTCATGATAGGCATCAGCATTTGCTGTACAATCTTTTCCTTTACTGTAGGGCTGAGGCAAGATTTGTTTCTGTACAGGGCACCTAATTGTGGATAAAGTTTAGATGCAAGTTTTCTATGTGGAGGCCAAAAGATAGATTAGGGTCTAACAACATACCCAAGTATTTGAAAGAGTGGACTGCGGTAAGCGTGCAATTGGATTTTGTTTTGATGCGTAGATGGGAATTTTGTGATTTGTGTAATTTAGGACCCGTTCCAAAGATCATTGTGACAGTTTTGTCAGTGTTTAGGAAGAGTTTGTTTTTTGAGATCCACTTTTCTACCATGACGGCTAATAGGTAGAGGGAGGAGGTTTAGAGAGCTGTTTGGGGGGGGGGGTCAGGGAATTTGGGGGTTAAGGGGGATCCTACACTGCAGAAAATATATTTAAAAAAAATATTTTTATAAAAAAAAGCCTTATATTTTCATACTGGCAGACTTTCTGCCAGCTGTTTGAGAGGGATTAGGTAGGGATCGTGAGAAATATCAGGTGGGAGGGTAATCTCTACACTAAAGCTAAATTAACCTTACAAATTACCTGATTAACCCCTTCACTGCTGGGAATAATAAAAGTGTGGCGCGCAGCTGCAATTAGCAGCCTTCTAATTACCAAAAAGCAATGGCAAAGCCATATATCTCTGCTATTTCTGGCCAAAGGGGATCCCAGAGAAGCTTTTACAACCATTTGTGCCATGATTGCACAAGCTGTTTGTAAATATTTTCTTTGAGAAACTTAAAGTTTGTGAAAAAGTGAATGATTTTTCTTATTTGATCACATTTGGTGGTGAAATGGTGGCATGAAATATACCAAAATGGGCCTAGATCAATACTTTGGGTTGATAGGTAAATAGGCAAAAAGGCTCTATTTCTGTTTAAATGTAGTGATGGCAAAAATTCTTTTGGGGAAGTTATGGGGGTAGATTTATGAAGCAGCGTATGCTCGCCGGAAACAAGCTGCTCCTTAACTCATCCACCACCTCTGAGGTGGGGGACAGCAATCATCCCGATCAGATACGATCGGGATGATTGACACCCCCTGCTAGCAGCTAATTGGCTGCAAATGTGCAAGGGGCGGCATTGCACAAGCATTTCACTAGAAATGTTTGTGCAATGGTAAATTCCGACAGCGTATGCTGTCTGTATTTAGCAATGTCGGGTGGACATGATCCGCTACATTTAATAAATCTACCCCTTAGTCTGAAATGCCTGGTCCTTAAGGGGTTAATATACTTTTTACCTCTGTGATTACCTTGTATCTAAGCCTCTGCAGCCTGCCCCCTTATTTCAATTCTTTTGACAGACATGTATTTTAGTCAATCAGTGCCCTCTCATAAGTAACTCCACGGACATCAGCACAATGTTATCTATATGGCACTCATGAACTAACACCATATAGCTGTGAATAACTGTCAAATGCATTGAGAAAAGAGGCAGCCTTCAAGGGCTTCAAAATTAGTATATGAGCCTACCTAGGTTTAGCTTTCAACTAAGAATACCAAGAGAACAAAGCAAATGTGATGATAATTGGAAAGTTTCTTAAAATTGCATGCCCTATCTGAATCATGAAAGTTTAATTTTGACTAGGCTGTCATTTTAAGTAAAATAAATAAATAAATAATACCATTAAAAATATGTCCTGCTACCTTTCATAAGTTCTCTGAGATACCTACAGGGTCTCTCTTAAAGGGACAGGAAACTCCCAAATTTTCTTTCATGATTCAGATAGAGAATACAATTTTAAACAACTTTCCAATTTACTTCTATTATCAGATTGCACTACTGACAGCTAGCTGAACAGATCCAGTTAGCCAATCACAAGATACAAATGTGTGCAGGCACCAATCAGCTGCTAGCTCCCACAAGTGTAGGATATGTGTGAATTCTTTTTCAAGAAGGGATACCAAAAGAACAAAGCACATTTGAAAATAGAAGAGAATTTAAAAGTGTATAATTGCATGCTCTATCTGAATCATGCAAGTTTAATTTTGGCTTTCTTATCCCTTTAAAGGGCATTGGGATGGAGCATGGTTAATGCGGGTATTCATATGACACATTTACTTATCCTATACTGTCCTTACACATATTAGCAGAAGATTAATGTGATTCACAAAATGAGGGTAGAATGCTGTTGCATTGATGCACAGGGTTATGTAATATAAAGAATCTGTGAAATAAAGCTTATATATATCAAATGTTCTAACAGATTCCATAACTTGAGGAGCGACAAGTTTGGGTACCATTCTGTTTCACCAGTCTGTCCAGGTATAATTTGAGGCCGGAACATTCTCTGTGTGAAAACTATTTTTAATATATAGATTTGTTTTCCAACTCCAGTTTGATTAAACAATTAACAAATCATGATTAGCATGACTGATCCCTTAGGTGGAAGATACTCTGGTGGCCTTTGTTTAGAGTGGTGGGGTTATTAGTGGGTAGGAGCAGTGTGCAATGATCTTAGTGGGTGAGGGGAGTCAAGGGATAATGTGGCAGGGGTATTGAATGCAGAGATTTAATTGCATATATTTTTGACATTGGGATTAATGAAAGTAGGCTAAAAAGGTAGAAGCGGTATTGGGACAAATCAGATTTAATGTGGAGGAATTTCAAATTATATGCAGTATCCATGAAGATCCTACAAAATACATGTTCAGGCATTATTCAAGTGGGGAGTTGGTGGGATACGTAAAAAGTAATTATGGGCAGCGTTATGGTCCCTGGGCCTGTGATAGACAGTGCTGGGCATAAAGTACAATTCTTACTTGCTAAGCCACTCCGTCCTGCTGGTAAACCCCACACTTAAGGAAGTGGTTCTTAATTCCAGTTGTCAAGGAGCCCTAACAAGCCAGATTTTGAAGTATTCCCCTTCTTATCTGTGCTCAGTACGGAAATCCTTTAAATGTGGCTTGCTAGAGGTCCATAATGACTTAAATTAAGAATGACTGCTGTAAGACGACCCCTCACTGCAAAACCACCTTTATTATTACCCCCATAAAAAAATTCTACATGATGTCTAATATCTATAATCTGTGTAATCCCCCTAATACAACATCTTAACACTCAAACTGAAAAAATATATTTAAATAACAAACAGAAAACAGACACCTACTTCAAAATATCTTACCTGGCAAAATCATTGTCTTGGCATCCTAAAATGAAAATTAGATTAAGATTTATTGTTTGTTGTCTGTACCTTTAACATGCTATTTAACCCTTGTGGCTGCCAAGGCTTGGCACATTGTAACTTTCTTTGGCAGCTATGGTCTTAAACAACCAATAAAAGAAATGGGTTTTAATTCTTGCCTAGGAAACTTGTATGTGTGATAACATGGAGAGCACATTTTGTGTATATTTTGCACAGATGCTATAGTACATAATTATACATTATTGATTTTGCTTTGAAACAACCAATCAAGCCAATAAATAGTTACCTTAAACAAGCATAAATAAAGCATTGACAATCAAGAAGAATGTTACATTTGGGAAATCTGTATGTTGAAAATAATCCATCATATTATTTATTGCATTGATACACAATATTTGCATTAATGATCAATCAGCTGAACATGTATTATAGTTATGATAGGGCCGTCAAATCTGAAAATATTAGCGAAAGCTCAACATGAACACAGAAATGGCAGATGGCAGCTATCAGCATTCTGCCCACTTATGTGAATTTCTCATTGTCTCCGATAAAATGATATCTAATAGAATTCTGCTTGCTGCTTCCTACACTGCAGATTTTCCTTGTCAAAAATAATCTATTTTTTATTTAGTAGCAAATTATTAAAATGTAGTTCGGTGGGATGGCTGGTCTATGCATTTTCACTTTATTGTTAAATCATTTACCTGCCTCTTTAAACTTTGTATTTTGACCAAAGTATGCTTTTTTCTTTTGTGATTTTGTTTCTGTGATATCTGTTTGGTGTTTGGCACAGAGATCATATGAGAGATATAGGGGTATTATATAATAAAAGTTGATATCACCAAATTATACACTGAGTCATAAAGAACAGTTGGAGAGCAATTTCAGAGGGGAACCTTCATTAGTACAGATGGATTAGACACCTATGTTATTTACTATTAATAAGATATCAAGGGCCTTTAAAATGGAAACAACATGATTCAAATAGCTATTTAGTTAGGCATCTGAAATATCACAATATCTGTACAATATTAATAAGGCCAGTGACAAAGCTGAATTATTGATGAATTCTTAACCTGGCATCTTTCTGAACGGATAATAAAATAATGGCTGGATCTCAAAACATCAGAGATCTAATTCTTGCCTAGTGGAAAATTCATCATGTGAGTGAACATTTTTAAAGCAGTAATAAAATGTAATCAAAATTGGTGACTAGTTTGCAAGGTCTTCGCCTGAATCATTATAATTTCCCTTACCCGTAAGGTCACTAATGTTTGCAAGAAAAAGAAGGGGAGTGGTGTGAGTGCTAGCTGTAAGGTATATTCCTGTTCCTATAGGGGATCATTGATTCCTAAGAAATGATCCAAAAAATAATGTGCAAAGAAAGGAAGTGTGGGACAGAAGTGCTCCAAAAATGAAGCCTACCTTACAAATTTTGTGTAGACAATTTTTTGCCGTGATAGTACTATGTTGTAAAGTGATAGTACTATGTTGTAAAGTGATAGTACTATGTTGTAAAGTGATAGTACTATGTTGTTAAGTAATCAATATTACTGATAAGTTTATAATATTTCCCAATACAAAAACAGATGAAACAGGGTGACAAGAAGTGATTTGTACAAAATGTAACAAACAATTTATTAAAATGCTAAAAATTGCTAATGTAGCAAACTAAAGTTGCTATAAGATGCCGGCATCTATAATAATCAATATATTTAATACTAAGCGTACCTCAACAATGATATGTTATCAATTGTAAGTAGCAATCTTACATATTAAATAGCGCTATTTTGTATCTTAAGTAAAAATTAGCAAAAAACAATAAAACAAAGCCAATACTTATATGTTAAGCTAATATGTTGGCATATGCGGTCTTTGACCTATTGAGTCGTCTCGCCTACATATAATAGCCCACATGGGCACTTTAACGCATAAACAACATGCGTTGAATTGCATGTGTAATATCCTTTAATCAAAAATTTTACACCAGTATACGGATGAGAAATGCTACCCCCTTTAATGACATTACTACACTGATCACATCCCAAACAGGGAAAAGTACCATTCTTAGGTTTACCAAAGAATCTATGACCCCCTCTGTTCTCAGAGTCTGGGCTAGGCATCGCTCTAACCAGTCTTTTACCTACGGTGTTACCCCTACAGTAAGCTGATCTAGGGATGGTTTGAAACTCTTCTATTTCAGGGCAAGCTTCCTTCAATAAAGGTCATTTTTTCTTGATAATGTTAATTTTTTTTTTGACTCATAACGTTATATGATGTAACAAAATTCATTCTTTTAATTACAGGTGTTGTATACCTCTTAGGGGGATCCTTAATGGATTTCTCCACTTCATCTAGTTTCTGACTATCATATCCTCTCTGGATAAATGTATTCTTCATTTCGACTGATCTGACCCATCATGGGATCAGAGACTATCCTGTCCACCCTAATCAATTATGATTTTGGAACTCTGTCAAAAACTTTGGGGGGATGGAAACTTTTATGGTGCAACAATTTGCTGCTTATGTTAGGACCCTGGAAATGGAGGTCCTCCAGGTGTGCACCTAGATTTACCTGTTACAATTTACATGGGACATTCTCTAAAGGAGTGTGCTGATCCTGCTATCCTTTTACAAGTATAGGCATGATAGTCTTGGCAATAGTATCTCTTTACTACAAACAGAGTAGTTCAGCACAAATGTCAGGGATGTGCCTGCTGCAGGGTTCACGCTCTAAACCCTCAATAACAGTATAAAGTCCAAGAGGCAGCCGCACTATAAAAATAGTAATTTTATTAGGTTAATACAAAAGCAAAAAAATGCAACGTTTCGAACCACACACATATGCATGACTAAGAACCTGTGTGGTTCGAAACGTTGCATTTTTATGCTTTTGTATTAACCTAATAAAATTACTATTTTTATGGTGCGGCTGCCTCTTGGACTTAAAAGTATCTTTCTACCCATATTATTGTAAGGATCTGAAGTGTTGATGTTTTTAGGCCTATATTATATTTAAATTGCAAAAATGCAAGTGGTATCATTGATGGAATAAAGGTAGCTAAAACATTAAAAGAGTCTCTGTTAATGGGGTGCACACACAATCCTAAACTAACACAAACACAATAGGAAAGTATAAAATAGGCTATTAAACAAAACATTTTATAGCAGAAAAGTTCATGAAAATCAATGTCCATATATGAAAGGATCTTTACATAACCAAGGCAACTTACCATATTGGTCCTTGATTAACTATGAACTGCAGAAATACAAAATAAAAAGAAAAGGAGCAACATAGGGTAATAACGTCCAAATAAATAAATTATGGTATAGCCTTGGGTATTCATAGTCTCCCAGCTAGACTTTGCACAGGCAATCCCTCCATTCTCCAAGTAGTAGGTTCCACCACCATAACTAACTCCCCAGGCAACACCATGTGTAGATGGTCACCAACACGACTACCTGGCTGTCAGGATACAAATATAAAATTAACGATGGAACACAATTCACAGATCTTAATTTATTAATAATTGTTTTGTTTCACTATTGTAAAGGAATATCACTATGGCTTAGTGATATTCTCACCTAATAGTGATAGTTTAGTGGTTTATTTTGCCACACCCCAGATTATGCAGTTAGGGTTAAGCAAACTTGAATAGGATTTGTAGAAATTGCTCTCAATATTAAGTTAGCTTTAGTTCTTAAGTTGCAGGTGTAGCAATGGTTCTATTAACTCTCAGAGTCTTATGCAGTGTAACACATAAATATTTAACTAGTAACCAGGTTCTGTTAACAGTTATACATATGCTCATGCAGTATTGCTATTTTATTTGCAGAGATTACTTGTACCTTGTCTTGTGTTGCACTTGTAGTGTGGCAGAGCTGTAATGAATGCACAGCCTGTTCTGTGGAAGTTCCAGTTTCACTGTGGAAGCTGTGTTGTTTATTAATCTGCAGTCAGGATGTTTCAATAAGGGTTAAAGCCAGATTTTCAGTGACAAGTTCTGTGGTAACTCTCCTTTAAATACAAACTACACAGTAAAAGTTCTCCAAGTAACAAAGCATTAGAACACATAGAATAATACTTGCAGTTTGGTTCAGGCAGTTCATTCAATTGATTGCATGTCAGCTCCTAAGTTAATGAACACTGCAGTTGTTTGGATGAATTCCAGTTAAAGTTGAACAAAGTATCAAAAAGTTCCTGTGAGGAAAAAAGTTCAGAAAACAAGTTATTCAAAGTAGTTAGGCTCAGGTAAATAGGGTAGCCTTGTACTCCAAATTACTAAGCAAAGAGAATTGATTTGGCGTGGTTTTTAAAGGCAAGCTGCAAGTTTGTTGCTTGAAGGATTCCGCTGGGTCCTAGAAGGAGCTAGGTTCCTGACATGACCCCCCACTCAGGGCAACGGTCCCACAGTTGCCGGTCTGGGACGATTTGGATTTCTGCGATGGAAGAGAGTGACCAGCCGTTGAGCTCTAAGATTGGTTGCAGGTTCCCATGTGTCGTCATCAGCTGAATAATTTTTCCAGCGTACCAGATATTGTAATTCACCTCTATGGAACCTGGAATCCAGCAGGGAATGCACTTCATATTCGTCTGGATCCAGTGCCTGAGGAGGTGGTGGAAGAATGAGTTGAGAGTGACGAGTGGCTCTGTATGGTTTCAATAGTGACACATGAAATGTGGGGTGGACCTTAATACTATCAGGTAATTTAAGAGTCATTGCGTTTTCATTGACAATTCTAACTATAGGGAATGGTCCTATGAACAGACCCGAGAGTTTCTTACTCGGTATCTGTAATTTCATGTTTTTAGTGGATAGCCAAACGAGATCACCTATGGCGTATGTAGGTGGTGGTCTTCTCTTGAGGTCGTAATAATGCTTTTGAGTGAGCTGAGCATTTTTTATGTTCTCCTCAATAAAGCGGAAATTGTCTTGTAAGGAATCATGTAGATCATCGATTAAGGGTGAATTTAAGGTGTCTGTTGCAATGAAAGATATTGTTGGATGGTAGGCATAATTTGCATAAAATGGTGTAGATTTTGTAGATGAGTTTACAGCATTGTTATAGGCAAATTCAGCCATGGAGAGGAAGTTCATCCAATGTTCTTGATGGTAGGAACAATAGCACCGAAGATATTGTTCCAGCCATTGATTCAGTCTCTCTGATTGACCATTGGTCTGAGGGTGAAATGATGTCGAGAAACGATGATCGATCTGTGTTAAGTCGCAAAGTTTTGTCCAGAAATGTGAGGTGAATTGTGTTCCTCTATCGGTGGTTATTATCTTTGGTAACCCATGTAGCTTGAGTATGTTATCTATGAATAAATGTGCTGTCTCAGAGGATGTGGGTACTTTGTGATACGGCACAAAATGGGCCATCTTAGTAAATATATCTATGACCACTAGGATTGTTGTCTGTTTATTTGATTCAGGTAAATCCACTATGAAATCCATCGATAGATGGTACCAGGGTCTCTTCGGTACTGGTAATGGAGTTAATAATCCATACGGAGCTCTTCTCTCGGATTTCGAAGTGGCACAAATGGCACAAGTTAAGATATAGTCTCGGATGGATTCTTTCATTTTTGGCCACCAACAATCCCGTGAAAGCTGTTCCAAGGTTCGGTAAATTCCTGGGTGTCCGGCTAATGGAGAGTCATGGTATAACTTGAGCAAATTTATTCGCAATGCTTTGGGAATGTATAATTTCCCTTCATGGTAGTACAGGTCATCAATCTTATGTACAGAAGAGTGAGGTAGCTCCGGCTCCTTGAGACAATGACGTTTGATTTCGGTTATCACATCGGTGGTTAGACCTACAAAACATTCGGTAGGTAAGATAGTGGTATTTTGGGTTGTTGTTTTAGGTTTCTCAGGTAGGCGAGACAGAGCATCTGCTTTACCATTCCTGGAGGCAGGTCTATATACAATATTGAAGTTGAAGCGCGAGAAGAATAAACTCCAACGGACCTGTCTTGCTGAAAGAGTTTTGTTGTTTTCTAAATAAAGTAGGTTCCTGTGATCAGTGAAAATGGTAATAGGAAACTTGGTACCTTCGAGAAGATGCCTCCAGTGTTCCAGTGATCTTTTTATTGCGAGGAGTTCTTTATCTCCTATGGAATAATTTCTTTCAGCTGTTGACATCATCTGTGAGAAGTAAGAAACTGGATGGATGGGATCGTTTGGTGTTTCCTGTTGAGAGAGAACTGAGCCTAAGGCAAAATCAGAGGAATCAACTTCCAACACATAGTGGTGTTCGGGGTTCGGAAATCTTAGAATGGGTGCTGATGTAAAACTATCCTTTAAATATTCAAAAGCTGAATTAGCGTCTGGATCCCAGTTATAAGATGAGTTAATGCTGGTTAATTTCGTCAGTGGTTTTGCTATCTTGGAAAAGTTTCTAATGAATTTCCTATAGTAGTTTGCAAAACCTAGGAATTTTTGGAGTTCCTTTCTGGACTTGGGTATTAACCAATTTTTGACAGCGTCTACTTTTTGTTTTTGCATAGTGATACCTGTTGGTGAGATATCATATCCAAGGAATGACACATGCTTGGTATGGAATATGCATTTCTCCAACTTAGCATACAGTTTATGCTCTCGGAGCCTAGACAGTACCCATCGCACGTGTGTTTTGCAGCATTCATCATTCCTTCTAGGGTTTTTGGGAGTTCTATCCTGGCGATTTCATCTTTCAAGCTCTCCGAGAGGCCTAAACGGAACTGGTTTCGAAGTGCAATCTGACTCCATTCCGAATCAGCTGCGTATAATTTGAATTCCGTGATGTACTCCTCCACGGGTCTCTTGGCTTGCTTAAGGTTCCTCATGGAGGCTTCATTTTTAAGGCTTAGTAATATGTCTGGATACAAATATAAAATTAACGATGGAACACAATTCACAGATCTTAATTTATTAATAATTGTTTTGTTTCACTATTGTAAAGGAATATCACTATGGCTTAGTGATATTCTCACCTAATAGTGATAGTTTAGTGGTTTATTTTGCCACACCCCAGATTATGCAGTTAGGGTTAAGCAAACTTGAATAGGATTTGTAGAAATTGCTCTCAATATTAAGTTAGCTTTAGTTCTTAAGTTGCAGGTGTAGCAATGGTTCTATTAACTCTCAGAGTCTTATGCAGTGTAACACATAAATATTTAACTAGTAACCAGGTTCTGTTAACAGTTATACATATGCTCATGCAGTATTGCTATTTTATTTGCAGAGATTACTTGTACCTTGTCTTGTGTTGCACTTGTAGTGTGGCAGAGCTGTAATGAATGCACAGCCTGTTCTGTGGAAGTTCCAGTTTCACTGTGGAAGCTGTGTTGTTTATTAATCTGCAGTCAGGATGTTTCAATAAGGGTTAAAGCCAGATTTTCAGTGACAAGTTCTGTGGTAACTCTCCTTTAAATACAAACTACACAGTAAAAGTTCTCCAAGTAACAAAGCATTAGAACACATAGAATAATACTTGCAGTTTGGTTCAGGCAGTTCATTCAATTGATTGCATGTCAGCTCCTAAGTTAATGAACACTGCAGTTGTTTGGATGAATTCCAGTTAAAGTTGAACAAAGTATCAAAAAGTTCCTGTGAGGAAAAAAGTTCAGAAAACAAGTTATTCAAAGTAGTTAGGCTCAGGTAAATAGGGTAGCCTTGTACTCCAAATTACTAAGCAAAGAGAATTGATTTGGCGTGGTTTTTAAAGGCAAGCTGCAAGTTTGTTGCTTGAAGGATTCCGCTGGGTCCTAGAAGGAGCTAGGTTCCTGACACTGGCACTGGGTTGTGGGCAATACCTCCCTCCTAGTCTCAGACCACAGGTTTTGTCTCTCCAAGATGTCGTGTAGAAACCAGCAACAACAAATCAGTGTTATTGACAACAGGAAACCATTCAAAATAATAACATTTATTAAAAACGTAATTAAAAACGTGATTCATTTCTCAGTCGTTACAGCTGTTTCCTCAGGCTTATAACATAAAATGGTACCTACTGCAATTCATATGTTTAATGAAAAAATTACCACCAGCTGATAGCAGATTGATAAAAAGTAGTAACATGCTGCCAGTCTGAAATGAAGTTCAATTAAAAAGAATAAACACTGTTTTGTCTTTAAGGATTCCATCCTGTGCAGCTATTGCAGCAGGGTCTAGCTATTGCTAATCTGACTGCTATAAAAATATAAATACAAAAATACCCATGCGGTTTCTGTAGTGCCTGGGTTCCCTTATATAGAAGCACAGTCTCAGGGCACTGATAATTCTTTATTTGAAACTTAGTAAGTAATTGGAAGCAAGTAAGCCATAACGGAAAGTATAGGCAGCACCACCAGACACGTAAAATTTTACACCTTATTTTAGAGCCTCGCCAACAATAGGGCGGGAAGTTGGTAAACTTGTGTAGTCTTGTGGGGCTAATTACCATTGGATAAGAACTTTATAGTAAAATGGTTGTAATACCACAAATGAATAACATTTTTGGTTAATGTAAAGTCTTTTTCTCATGCTTCTAATAGATTAGGCTTCCCCAGTGGCCGAGCTTCCTCCATAAGGTTGTAATAAATTGATAATGGCCAATATAGATTACCTCCCATCCTCCATTTTTGCTCCCAGAGAGTTTTTTTGGCAGTTGAAAAATGTATGTTATTAAACTTGTAATAAAGGAGGTTGTAAACAATAGCACGTGCTTTTTTTCTCAATTCCGTAGTCAAAAGAAGAAGGGATTATCATATAATTTGGAGCCTTTGGGTATATTTATATAACTTTGACCTACACATAGGGCCTCTAACTAAATGAGCTTCTACTCAAAAAGATTTAAATTTATTTATGCAAGGTGATCACTCTTACAACACTGATTATAACCAGAGGTCTTGGGGGTCTCTAGGTCTTTTTATGGCCTGTTATAACAACTTAAAGACCCTAAGCCTGCAAAAAAAAGCTGTTATACCCCAACACAGGTCTTAGTTGTTTCTATGCCTCAAAAGAGCTGAGATCAATAGGGTTTTTATTTTTATCCCTATCCAGATCCCTTTTTCTGCCTGCAGCAGTCCAACACTTCCATGTTTCTGGAGTTTTGTAACAACACCACACCCATGTGTAGTGATGTCAATGGAACCCCCAAATTCCCTGTCTATGTAGAGCTATTCTGATGCCTTGTTTATGCCTCAAATACAGTTGGGGTCACAATCATTTCTGAAAGTTCCCCTCTTCAGGATGAAAACATGTGATCGTCAACAAAAGGTATTGTGCAGACGATGACCATGTGTAATCATTCAAATTTAAATGATTAATATATATATTGTGTGCATGGTAGTGTAGTGCACTTCCCAGTATTCATGTTGGATAGTGCAGGTGCTTGATTTTCTTTTGTTAACAGATTTCTATCAGGGCCCATACTAAAATTCATGTCTGAGAACACTTGGGCACAAAGTTGATGGAGCAAAAACTATGCTCAAGTAGTGAAGTTTTTCACATAGAAGACATAACACCAAGACTCACAAACAGGTCTTACATTAAATATAGAAAGAATAGCAGAGGTATCTTTATCTATTTTTATTGTATATGATACAATCATGCTGGTTAGTATTTCTACTCTAATGGCGGATGAAACTTGCCTAAATTATTTTCTGATCTCCTTAAGTATATTTAAAACTGTTTATTTGTAAGCTTAGATATATGTTGCAATGTTGCCAGTATAACTTGTGACAATTTGTCTGTTTTGTCTTAACCAGTTAGAAGTGCCCCTATATATGATACTTGAGACGTAAAAGTTCATATTGTTTTATATGTATGTGGACACCCCTACTAATTATTGAGTTCAGTTTCAGCCACACCCATTGCTAACAGCTGCATACAATCCAACACTTAGACATGAAATCTTGTACTGAAGAGCTCAGTGACTTTAAACATGGCACAGTTATGTGATGCTACTTTTGCCAGAAGTAAACACCAGCACAGCCAGTGGTAGACCACGCAAACTCACAGAGCAGGGCTACTCAGTGCTAAACCACATATCACATAACAAATGCCTATCTTCTGTTTCCTTACTCACTACAGAAATTTCCTAACTGCCACTTGTAGCAAAATCAGCACAAGAACTATGCATCAGGACCTTCATAAAATGGTTTCCCTTGGCCAAGCAGCTGTACACAAGCCTCGCCTCAACATGCACAATACCAAGCCTCAGCTGGAGTGTTATAAAACAACACCACCACTGGACTCTAGAACAGTGGAAACTTGTTCTCTGATAAATTTACTGATCAGGTTAATACTGATGAAATTGCCATGCTTCGAGAAAGCAGTGCAATGTTGTAAAGCAGCATTTTAAGATTAAAAGTCATATTATTATTTCAGCAAGTGATGTGAGCAGCCCATTTTTATCAATGTTATAAATTTGATGTTATTGTTCTTGCAGTAGGTTGGTTAGAAGCAATCCTGTCTTCACGTGTACATATGGGAAAAACCTAACACCCTTACTCGCAGCTACAGTAAACTCGATTGTATTTTCTCAAGTGCGCTAACCTGACATGAAATATTAATAGTCAGGGGTTAAAAGTTACTAGCCCAAAGGGAAAAAGTTAGTGGTCTACTTAGTGTTAAAGATAGGGAAAAAAAAATCCAACTTCTAAGTCGTCCGCTGCAATTTCTAAGTCGTCCGGGACCACTGGAAATTTCAAGCCCTGTATATAAAAATATATATATTTTTTGTTGTTGAAATATTTATCTATATATAAATATAAATATGATTATATATATATATATATATATATATATATATACAGTATATATATATATATATATGAATATCTATTTATAAATGCTTAGAACATATTTCCCTATGTGAAGAACATTGGAATGTGAAATATATACAGTAAATACACAGTTAACCCCTTTGCTACCGTGAATTTCAGAGAAGAACTTGCCCAACATTTTTTGCATTTTTGCTTTCACTCCATTTAAACAGAAACAGAGAGGCCCAGAAACAGCAGTTATGAAGCAGCGGTCTAAAGACCACTGCTCCATAACCCTGTCCATCTGCTCTGAGCAGGCGGACAAAGATCGCCACAATTCAACCTGATCGAGTACGATCGGATTGATTGACACCCCCTGCTGGCGGCAAATCGCTTGCAAATCTGCAGGGGGTGGCATTGCACCAGCAGCTCACAAGAGCTGCTAGTGCAATGCTGAATACGGAGAGCGTATTGCTCTCCGCATTCAGCGAGGTCTGTCGGACCTGATCCGCACTGTCTGATCAGGTCCGACAGACCTTTAATAAATAGGCCTCAGAGCCTTTTTTGTTTTTTATTTACTTGTCAAAACTATTTAATTTTTTTTAAGTCGACAACCCAAGGCATTGATCTAGGCCCATGTTTAATGTCATAATGTCACCACTAAACGCAATCATATAAAAAAAAAATCATTAACTTTTTCACAAACTTTGGGTCTCTCACTGAAATTATTTACATTCCTATTTGTTCAGAAATAGCAGGCATACAGGACTTGCCATTGGTTTTTAGTAATTAGAATGCCGCTAATTGGAGCTGCTCACCACACTTTTATTAATCCCGGCAGTGAAGGGGTTAATCAGGTAGCTTTTAAGGTTCATTTTAGCTGCAGTGTAGAGATTACCCTTCCAGCTGACACCTCCCACCCACTGATCCCTACCTGACCCCTTCCAAACAGCTCTATTGCCTCCCTCAACCACCACTGGTTACCACCCTCTTAGGAACTGGCAGACATTCTGTCAGTATGCAGTTTAGGCTTTGTTTTTTTTATTATTTATATATATATATATTTATATTTTTTTTCTGAAGTGTAGTGATCCTCCTCAACCCTCCAACCTCCTTGCTCCCCCAAATAGCTCTCTAACCCTCCCACTAATTGTGCCCATCTTTAGTACTGTCAGCTGTGTGCCAGTACCTAAAACATATATAAATATATATTTTATTAGGGCCCTCCAGTGATTGTTAGTTAGGGCCCTACATTTTAACTTTTTTCCTGTAGTGTAGCTCCCCATCCCTCCCTTTCCCTTATTTTTTTCTTGCAGATTAGGACCCATCCCACTCCCTTCCCTTCCCTCCTCCAACGCTGGGCCACCCAGCCGCTTCCCGCTTTCCCTCCCACACATCCAGCCGGCACCAGCAGATGATCGTTACAGACGATGACACACCGTCTGTAATGATCTGGCATCTGTCTTCATATGGAATCGGAGCAAAAATCATGTACAGTTTCATATGCAGGCAGATGCCTGAAGTTCAAGAACTCAAACTTTACAGCCGAGACTGATGGAGCTTCCTGCATCTCCGAAGTATATATACATTATGCTGTAAGAAGAGCTTCATACATATATATACGTATTATTGGGTAAAGGGGTTAAACACTTTATTAACCCTTTCATGACAGTGTTAATTTGTCTAGCAAATTAAAATCCTGCAATCGTGCACGCGGTTGCAAGATTTCAATGATGGGATCGGGTCAGGAGGCATCCCTATGACGCTAGGCACACCCTCCAGACCACGATCGCATCCTGGAAGTGCCGTTGGATTAAAAAAATTAAAAGCCCAGCGTGGTTAGGACAGAATAGAACATCAGAAAGGCATTAAAAGGTTAAATATTAAAATAGTATAAATATGTTTTTTCATGTTTTCATCTACTTGACTGCAAAGGGCTCCAATGCACTTTTATATATGTATATGTATGTATACATATGTATTTATGTGTTTACATGGGTATATATGTCTGTAAATACATATATACACATACATACATGAATACATATGTACACAAATGTAAACATATACAGTCATGGCCAAAAATATTGGCACCCCTGCATTTGTGTCAGATAACGCACCACTTCGCTCAGAAAATTCTTGCAATTACAAATGTTTAGGCATTCTCATGTTTATTTATTTTGTTTGTATTGGTATGACACAAAAAAGTGGAGAGAAAAAAGCCAACGCTGACACATTCCAAAACTCCCAAAATGGACTGGACAAAATTATTGGCACTCTCAATTTAATATTTGGTAGCACACCCTTTGGAAAAAATAACTGAAATCGATTGCTTTCTGTAACCCTCAATGAGTTTCCTAGACCGCTATTCTTTCACCAACTGCTCCAGGTCTCTCAGATTTGAAGGGTTCCTTTTCCCAACAGCTGTTTTGAGATCTCTCCACAGGTGCTCTATGTGATTGAGATCTGGACTCATTGGTGGCCAGTTCAGTACTCTCCAGTGCTTTGTGTTAAACCATTTCTGGGTGCTTTTTGATGTGTGCTTTGGGTCATTGTCCTGCTATAAGACCCGTGACCTCTGACAGAGACCAAACTTTCTGACACTGGGCCCTACATTGAACAACAGAAGTCTTTGGTAGTCTTCAGAATTCATAATCTCATGCACACAGTCAAGACATCCAGTGCCTGAAGCAGCAAAGCAACCCCAAAACACCAGTGAATCTCGACCATGTTTGACTGTAGGGACAGTAATATTTTCTTTAAAAGCCTAATTTCTTTTTCTGAAAACAGTAGAATAATGAGCTTTACCAAAAAGCTGTAATTTTGTTTCGTCTGTCCACAACACATTTTTCCAAAAGGATTTTGGCTTCCTCAGGTAAGTTTTGGTAAACTAATGGGAATAAATGTACTAGTACAAATCTCCAATAGGAGGCACTCCTTAAACAATATAATATAAAAGAAAAAAGAATCATAAAAAATACACAATAAACCAACTAAAACCAAACAAAGCATAAGTCCATAATCAGTCCAAAAAGAAACAGGGAGCACTCTGTCAGAGGATGGTCAAAATCCTGATGGTGAAGATGATCTGAAAAAGGGAAAAAACAGAGGCGCCAAAATGGTCTAGTACCATCACAACAGGTTATATTAATAGTGTAATAAAAGGCTACTCACAAACGTGATGCACCCAATGGTGCTAATGGAGCAGACTGGAACTTTGCAATAGTCCAGCTCACTGTATCGGGGCAAGAAGCTGCACAGATATAAAATGCATCCAGGACACTCTCCAACAGTACCTTTAGGAAATAAAAGGGAACCACCATAGCCCAGTACAGTTTGGAATAAAAGAGTGTGATGTTTAAGGGCACACTTACAGAAATCTGAGCACTTCCAGGTGCAATACAGGTAGGCTGGGGCTTCTCAGCCACCCAGCTGACTGATCTCTGGTACCAAACAGGTTTCGCTCCAAGGTCCATTAAATAGGGAGGGATCAGGTCCAAACAGCAGCAAGTGTATATGATAAAAACAATTCTTTATTTCAAAGTAACATGTTTCTCAGCCTCAGTAGGGCTGTTTCCTCTGGATATTGTACTGTTGGAGAGTGTCCTGGAAGCATTTTATATCTGTGCAGCTGCTTGCCCCGATACAGTGAGCTGGACTACTGCAAAGTTCCAGCCTGCTCCATTAGCACTATTGGGTGCATCACGTTTGTGAGTAGCCTTTTATTACACTATTAATATAACCTGTTGTGATGGTACTAGGCCATTTTGGCACCTCAGCATTTTCCATTTTTTAAGTTTTGGCAAACTCAAATCTGGCATTTTTATGTTTCTGTGTCAGCTGTAGGGTCCTCCTGGGTCTCCTAGCATAGCGTCCCTTTTCATTCAGATGGTGACGTATACTGCTAGTTGACATATTTGTACCCTGTGCCTGAAGGTTAGCTTGAATTTGTCTGGAAGTTGATTGAGGTTCATTATCCACCATTCGAACAGTCTTTTATTGCAATCTTTGATCAAATGTTCTCCTTCGTCCACGTCCAGGGAGATTAGATTGGTAATGCTTGTCTAGAAAAGAGAATCTCAGAAATCAATAGTGGTCTGGATGAATCAGAATATAAAGATATGCATCCTGTAAGTCTATCGTGGACATATAATGACGTTTCTGAACAAAAGGCAGAATAGTCCTTATTGTCACCATTTTGAAAGTTGGCACTCTTACAAAAGGATTCAAAATTTTCAGATCAAGAACTGGCCTGAATGAATTTTCTTTCTTTGGGACAATGAATAGATTTGAATAAAACCCCAGACCCTGTTCCTGAAACGGAACTGGTATGATTAACCCTGAAAGCTCTAGATCTGAAATACACTTCAGAAAAGCCTGCACCTTCACTGGATTTGCTGGAATGTGTGAGAGAAAAAAAATCTTCTCACAGGAGGTCTTAATCTGAATCCTATTTGATACCCTTAAGAGACAATACTCTGAATCCATTGATTTTGAACGGAATCTGCCCAAATGTTTTGGAAAAATTTGAATCTGCCCCCTACCAGCTGAACTGGAATGAGGATAGGACCTTCATGCAGACTTGCGGGCTGGTTTTGGTTTCTAAAAAAACTTGGATTTATTTCAACTTGAAGAAGGTTTCCAATTGGAACCAGATTCTTTGGAGGAAGGATTGGCTTTCTGTTCCTTATTCTGTCGAAAAGAACGAAAACGATTAGAAGCTTTAGATTTACCATTAGATCTTATTTCCTGAGGCAAAAAAAATCCCTTCCCCCCACATTGACAGTTGAAATAATTGAATCCAACTGAGAACCAAAATAAATTGTTACACTGGAAAGAAAGAGAAAGTAATCTAGACTTAGATACCATGTCAGCATTCCAATATTTGAGCCACAAAGCTCTTCTAGCTAAAATAGCTAAAGACATAGATTTAACATCAATTTTGATGATATCAAAAATAGCATCCCAGATAAAATGATTAGCATGTTGAAGCAAGCGAACAATGCTAGACAAATCAGAATCTGTTTCCTGTTGCACTAAGCTTTCCAACCAAAAAGTTGATGCAGCTGCAACATCAGCCAAAGATATAGCAGGCCTAAGAATATAGCCAGAAAATAAATAAGCTTTCCTTAGATAAGTTTCCTATCTAAAGGATCCTTAAAAGAAGTACTATCTTTCATAGGAATAGTAGTATGTTTGGCAAGAGTAGAAATAGCCCCATCAACTTTAGGGATTTTTTCCCAAATCTCCAATCTAGCTGCTGGCAAAGGATACAACTTTTTAAACCTAGAAGAAGGAATAAAAGAAGTACCAGGCCTATCCCATTCCTTTGAAATCATATCAGAAATAGCATCAGGAACTGGAAAAACCTCTGGAGTAACCACAGTAGGTTTATAAACTGAATTTAGTTTTAGTATCAAGAGGACTAGATTCCTCAATATCCAAAGTAATCAACACCTCTTTTAACAAGGAATGTATATACTCCATCTTAAAGAGATAAGTAGATTTGTCAGTGTCAATATCTGAGGTAGGATCTTGTGAATCAGATAGTTCCTCATCAGAGGAGGATAATTCAGTGTGTTGTTGGTCATTTGAAATTTCATCAACTTTATGAGAAGTTTTAAAAGAACTTTTACGTTTATTAGAATGCGGAATAGCAGACAAAGCCTTCTGAATTTCATCAACAATAAAATCTTTTATATTCACAGGGATATCATGTACATTAGATGTTGTAGGAACAACAGGCATTGTACTAGTACTGATGGATACATTCTCTGTATGTAAAAGCTTATCATGACAACTGTTACATACTACAGCTGAAGATATAATCTCCGCTAATTTACAACAGATACACTTAGCTTTGGTAGAACTGTTATCAGGCAGAAGGGTTCCAACAGTTGTTTCTGAGACAGGATCAGATTGAGACATCTTGCAAATGTAAGAGAAAAAAACAACGTATAAAGCAAAATGATCAATTTCCTTATATGGCAGTTTCAGGAATGGGAAAAAAATGCAAACAGCATAGCCCTCTGAGCATAAAAAAGGCAAGAGGCATATAGGAAGTGGTGTTTAAATAATTATATTATTTGGCACCAAGTATGACACACAATGCAAAATGAATTTTTTTGGTGCTAACAACATCCGGAAATGACGCGACTCGCTTACCTTGTGTAAGGAAGCCCGGCGTCAACTAAGACACCGGAAATGACGAATTTGCATCACCGAGCGTACCTTCACGGCAAAAGATTTCTTGCACCAAGAATGACGCAATAAATATCAGCATTTTGCAATCTCACGAGCCTAATTTTGCCCAAGAAATTTAATGAAAAAGCAGTCAATTTGAAGAAAAGACTATACCCCAGGTAAGAAAAAATAACTTCCTAAATATGTTTCCCAATTTTGAAACTGATAGTCTGTAAAAAGAAATATACATAAACCTGACTCATGGCAAATATAAGTACAATACATATATTTAAAACTTTATTTTAATAGATAAAGTGCCAAACCATAGCTGAGAGTGTCTTAAGTAATGAAAACATACTTACCGAAAGACACCCATCCACATATAGCAGATAGCCAAACCAGTACTGAAAAAGTATCAGTAGAGGTAATGGAATATATCGTCGATCTTAAAAGGGAGGTAGGAGATGAATCTCTACGACCGATAACAGAGAACCTATGAAAAAAGATTTCCCGTGAGGAAAACCATAGAATCAATAGGTGATACTCCCTTCACAACCCACTGACAAACACTATACTCTGAGAGGCTTCAAAATGCTGAGAAGCGCATATCACAGAGGAAAATCAAGCACAAACTTACTTCACCACCTCCATAGGGAGGCAAAGTTTGTAAAGCTGAATTGTGGGTGAGGGGTGTATTTATAGGTATTTTGAGGTTTGGGAAACTTTTCCCCTCCCAGTAGGATTGTATATCCCATACGTCACTAGCTCATGGACTCTTGCCAATTAAATGAAATATATATATATATATATATATATATATAGGTGGTTTTAATTAATGTGATCTATGCTGATATTAAATTGATTAATAGTGATGTCACGAACAGTTCGCCGGAGAACAGTTCCCGGCAAACATAGCTTGTTCGCGTTAGCCGCTGCGGGCGAACATATGCGATGTTCGATCCGCCCCCTATTCGTCATCATTGAGGAAACTTTGACCCTGTATCTCACAGCCTTCAGGCACATTTGAGCCAATCAGCAGCAGACACTCCCTCACAGACCCTCCCAGCTCCTGGGCAGCAGCCATTTTAGATTCATTACGATCCTGCTTTCTTAGTGAGAGGAGGTTTAGTGTTGCTGCTGCTGACATTATAGGGAAATAGATAGCTAGGCTAGTGTATTTAGTGTCCACTACAGTCCTGAAGGAC